>NC_069131.1:14938596-14956096 GCF_026914265.1 Mya arenaria | reverse complement strand
CATGGGAGACTGTCACTACCTGAGTAAATTGTCTCTAACCTAGGCGCACATGTTTGAATCGGTTTAACTAGCTTGGCATAAAGATCGAAACGATTGGTAAAAAAACCCGTCTCATTTTGGCGCCATTTTTAAACATTCAGTAACACTTGAATTTACTACAACTGTGTTAATTCATATTTGAAACAGAGACACCTAGACAAAATCTGTGAAATTATTTTGAAATCGGTTGATGATGACTTTTCAGAATTTCAAAGTTTTCCATAAAGACAAAAAATGGAAACAAGCCCCGCTCAAGGATACCATGTTGTTTTTTTTCAATCAACTTAGTGTGACAGACTTTGACAGAGGGTCAAAATAGGAACATTTTTGTGATATTATTTTAAATTCCCGCCAGCGTATTTTGAGCTCAATCTTTACAAAAAGGTTTCCATATAGACATATAGTTAAAAGGTGTCCCATCCCATTGCGGCTATTTTTTCGAATTAACATGGAGTGAAGGAATTTGATACAAAGTCGCCCGAAAACATTTCTGTGAAATTATGTTAAAATCTTGCCAGCAATTTCTGAGTTTTTACCTTTCGGTTGCCATGGCAACCAGAGTTTTGCATGAAACCATTTTTATTTCAGGAAACAGGAGGAGGACCAAAGGAACACTCTTGTAAAGGTTGGTTGAAATTGTTCCAGTGGTTTAGGATAATTTGTTTGAAGAAAAATGTTGAAGACGGATGGACGCAAGGACTGCGTCTGACGACGGTCAATCACCATATCACTCAGGTCAGACCCAAACTGGGACATTAAGTGTTAGTCCGAGCTAACTATGTTTTAATTAACTACACAAAACTTGACCATTACTGTAAAAATTGCATTTCGCTCGAGATCACACAATGAATTGCGCTCTTAAGGCGCAAAACTTAAAGTAGATCATTTCGGGCTTTGTCAGAAATGGAATATAAATATATAAATCGTTCGTCACAACAGACCATTTTTATAGGGATTGTTCTAATATAAATTATCTTGTGTACGTCCTCCATCGTATGAGATAATTATTACAAAGTGTTGAAAGTGTAATTTCCTGTCTTAATATATTGTATAGGCCTTAAACTGATTGTTGTGATCAAAGTGGAACGATATTATTTTAAGTATTCATACGTACTTTTTATATTTTTAATTTATGCGTAGTCATACAACTTCATGTGTAAAAGCTTAAACTTGAACTTACCTTTCATATCATTAAAGGCGGCAATAGTTTGTTCTAACGTAGTGTTAGAATCGGAAACTATCTTCTCCAGTGTGCTGGACTGGTTTCTCTCAACTTCCTCCATGAGCGCAACCAGTCTTCGTTCTGCTTGCTTCTGTTGATCCTTAAGGGTCTGAACGGTCGCGTGTAAACGTTAGTTTTCTTCCTTGATCCGCGTTAGATCTTCCTCAACAGTTTTGCTCACAGCCTTGTCCTTTAACACGTTCTCAAAAGCGAACTCCATGCGAATCATTCTCTCGAGCACCTTTTCCTCGTAGTCGTATTTGGAGCATGCTGGACACGATGGCTCGGAAGCCACGGTCATGCTGACCAGTAACAACAGCTGAAGTATTCCAGTCATTCTCTTAATAGCATCCAGTGGATGTTACTCTTAGTTGACAGGTTAGCTGAATGTTTTAGAAAGAGAAAAACTTATCTTGGTATATTTAAGAACAGCTATAAGATACTGAATGAATACCATATTTCCTCAAATCTTCAACAGTCCACATGGAAGTCAAAATGCTGCGAGGTTAAGAGACGACACGGAACGATACAAAGGGTAATTAGAACTGTGTTTTGTTTTTGTTGGTAGTAGCTGAATGGATATTTGAAGATTCGTATTCCACGAGGCGCTACCTTACCAATTTCAAAATCTGCAAAAATCCACAAGAGCCCAATATAACATTTCGGAAAAAACACGAAGCACTAATAAACATTTTCTATTTACACATTACTGGTTTTAGTAATTTAAAGGACACATGATTTAATAATAAATGTCACTTGTTATGACATGACGTCAACAGATTGGAAAACGGCCATATTACACTGGAGTCCAATAAGGAAAAAGGACAGCCATGTTTTTCGATATGTATTGCGTGGTGATTTATGAGTGTTTACGGTTTCATTCTATTTAGACTCTGGATGAAAAGTTAAAAATCTGTCTCTATTCGTACCTTTGCAAACATGCAATCGTGGTTCGAATTGTATAAACTAAACAGCTGAGGCAATGACCGACAATCATATCGCGTTTTGTTTTAATTATTTTTTGAGAATCAGTTTTTAACCATGCTTGTTTTTTATGTTGATGTGAACAGTAAATTTTACCTCAGGCTTCAGTCTAACCATTTTCAGATTTACTTTAAGTAATATTACGGTAGTTTCAATGTGCTTGGAAAAGTTTATACCAGAAAGTGTATAAGTATTCACCACCCAAGATGAAAAGATTAGTTTATGTTGAAGGCCTGATATTTTGGTCTCACCAGATACATTGGAGCCGCAACAACCAGCTTTGCGTTGTAGTCTCCTAAAGTCTTAAATTCAATCGGTTTCAATTCATACTATTATTTGGCAACCTAATAACTATGTTTTACATTAGAAATTTAAACTATAACATATCATTTGCATTAAATACTCATATGGTAAAAGAAAACATCAATTATGCTGTCGGTGACACCAAAGTATGACATCATTTTTTGAGTGAAATAACGTCGTATTTACCCATTTTTGTTTGTCGCGGTTCTATATGGCATTTACAGATTGGCGGCTGGTTATCGTTTATCCTGCACGAAAAATCTAGTAAAAAAAGAGCTGATGTGGCATTTAACTTATTAAGCAGCTCTGTTGAGCGTCAAAACTTGCACCATAAATTTAAGACATGCCGGACGATTCAATTATGATTGTTGGTAGTTCCTTGCTGATATATCTGATTTATTTACAGAAGATCTATCTTCTAGATTATGGTAGCTGATAGGAAAGCCGTACGTGTAATCCAACAGAGTTTCTGCGTTGGGTTCAATCGTGAACGTGAAAACTTGAACGTGTTTTGAATATGAAGCTTGACGACTTTAAAATATAGAGAAATTAGTTTCGTGATTGTCCATTGACCACGCAGTCCTGATAGGAATATTTCTATGCATGGGTGGTTTGTTTTATGTGTGTGTACATTTGTGTCTCCCGTTCAGTGTCGTTGCGGCCTTGACCTCTGCCTCTAAACAGGGTTCATATTCATTTGACGTTTTAAATACTGGGCTTGTTCCTGTAGTTTTTATTGTATTATTGACCTTATAAACTTAATCTTGGTAGATTTCTGTATTTATTGGTGTAACCGTATGTACTCTTCATTTGTATTTAAAATAAGATAATCGAGGCAACCAAATTTTAACATGATCAAAAGATTTTTGTTGGCAAAAATGCTTGAAAAAAGACAAGTGATATATGCACGGAACAAAATAATATAATTGAACAGAAAGCCTTTAATCTTATAATATGTCTTGATTTTGTTACTCTTTTAAGCTGCTTATATTGTTTTTACTTGTTTATAAATCTAGAAAATCAAATAAGAACATATTTTTCAGGCCACACTTCGAAATCTGATGGGCGGTGTGTATGAAAATCCAACATAAAATTAATTCATAACACCTAAATTATAACTTTTTCTTCTGATTTGTTTTTATTTAACTACCAAATTTTTTCCTACATGTGTGAGGTTGCATAATAACGATCAATGCATTGTTCATTGAATAATGGGGCACATTCTGGTCATATCGTTGGTGGTGGTGGTGGTGGTGGTGGTGGTGGTGGTGGTGGTGGTGGTAGTAGTAGTAGTTGTAGTAGTAGTAGTAGTAGTAGTAGTAGTAGTAGTAGTAGTAGTAGTAGTAGTAGTAGAAGTAGTAGTAGTAGTAGTAGTAGTAGTAGTAGTAGTAGTAGTAGTAGTAGTAGTAGTAGTAGTAGTAGTAGAAGTAGTAGAAGAAGTAGTAGTTCCTTTAGTTTAGTAATAGCAGCTGTTGACGCAGCAGTAGCAGGAGCAGCAGCAGCAGCAGTGATAGTAGTTTAAGTAGTAGGAGCTATTACAGCAAATACATTCCTAACACAATTTAAGGCCTATAAGGTTCAGTTTTGGTCTAATCAAACGTGTATATATCTAAATATTTTGAAAAATAAAACCATGCGATAAGTATTAAATTGAAAATTATTTCATATAAATTTCATTTTTTTTTTACAAAACAAAGATTAAAAAATGACCGGCATCGAACCAGTGTCCTATTGGTCTTCATGTGAGGAGAGTTCCACTAGAAGTTTCACATTACCAGATAATTTAATAAAGTGTAATAAAAATTAAAATTTGGCAGATTTCTCAACATTGTATTGAAATTTGTAAATATTTATGATTATTTTCTGTAGGTAAGTTTAACAAGATACTCAGGTCAAAACAAAATGTGTGCTTTTAAACTTTCATATTTTAAATTATTAAGTATGTAAAATAGCATATTAATTTTGGTATTTGTCTTGTCATGTGTAATTAAAACGGTCTGTAAGAAAAATAATTTGAAGCTAAATCGGATAATGATCACCCGTGATCATTTTATTGTTAGTTTGATCAAGATTTAAAGCATGATTTTAAAGCGAATCGATATTCATACTTATATTTTTATACGGAGCAATACTCCCAAAGTCTTAAAGGTATTTACATGAAACGTCATATTAGGATAGGTCTAATTTAGTGGGTGCAGAACTGAGTAACCGTTCAGCCTGCGATACCATTTTAGTTATTGCCCTTTTAAATATGCATACTTATATATTGTCAGAGAATAACGCCAAATAACAAATATCAAACGGGGTATTGATTTCAATTTTTATATACATATAAATCCCGATGAGGAAAGCAGCTCATTCAAAATACAACTATTGTCTATTTTCATTTGCTATCCTCTGTCAAACAGCAAGGGAGATACACTGCAAGGGAGATAGTATACTTCATTCGGCAGGAAATATTGGCAGTCAGTGGCTGCTCTTGTTGAAGCATTGAATGCGTGTTAATGTTGTTGTTTGTTAATACATATATTTTGCTAGTTACTTGCACACGAAACGCTTGAAGCAAAAACAATTTCCCTTCTGATGGGGGTGCCCGGTGTAAGTTTTTCACGCGTGTAGCTCGGTATTGCAATCATCGTCATCGTCATCATCATCATCATCATCATCATCATCATCATCATTAGCAGAAGTAGCACCACAACCACCACCACCAGGAGGACTTCCGGTTTCCGGTGTAAACAAACCTCGATAAATTCCATCAGTGCAAATATGTAGATTTCTCCCTTTTCGAGTTTATCCCGATGCAGAAAATAAAGCTGACACAAGCCAGTGGGTAAGACAAGCCCTAATAAACCAGTAGAAATCCCCGGCAAACCCCAAGACACCAAGAAAAAACGAAGAAAATCCCAGAAATCGAGAAAACGCAAAGTTACCTCCCCTGATATTCAAACTTCTGAAAAGAAAATCAGACATTTATCTGATTCACTATCTGAAAGTAGCTGTCCTGAATGGACTGACTGGTCTGATTCAACTGAAAACACCACTTCCAAAAGTAAAATCAGTATTATGGATATGAACTCACCTAACAATGACAGTTTGAACACTACTATAGAAGCTGATATTCACAGCCAGAGCCAAAGTTTAATTCATTACCAGACTTTTGAAAATCTAAGAAATGCACCTGATCAAAGTCAGCACCATTATGTCCTGACAAATCAACATGGAGCACCCCAAATGCAAATGCCAATGCACATGTCCTCTCCAGTGCAGCAACCCCTCCTGACAGAAATAGATATTAACAGAATTGTGTCAAGCTTGAAAGCCTCATTAAAAGAAGAAATATCTGCCATGGTCAAGACAGCAGTTGGTGAATATATAACACCACTTAAACAGGAGGTTAGTAACCTTAATACCCATATTAACTCTCTTACCACCAAAGTACAAGATCTTGAATCTGAGCTTGATAAAAGCAGTCAATACAATAGAAGGTTGTGTGTAGTCATCAGCAATGTAAAAGAAGAAGCTGGAGAATCTACTGATAAAATAGTGATTGATGTTGCCAAGGAAGGTGGTTCCAACATAACCATATCTGACAAAGACAGGTCCCACAGGAATGGTAAACCCAAGGCCAATAAACCTAGAAACATTGTTGTCAAGTTTCTTTCTTACAAGGCAAAGACAAGCTTCATCAAGTCAAGAAAAGAACTTAGACAAAAAAAGAGCAGTATTTTCATCAATGAACAGTTGACTCCATTTAGAAGTGGCCTAGCCTACAATTGCAGGAAGCTCAAGAAGGACACTAAATCTCCAATTGTGGATACATGGACATATGATGGAAATATATTCATCAAAACAGATCCTAAGGGCCCAATCATCAAAATTGAGAGCTTCAATGACCTTCAAAAATTTGGCTACAAGCCTGAATAAGATATATCTCACACTATGTACATATAGCAATTGTATATGATGATGCCATACTATATATATATATATTAAGCATTTCAAAACTCATATAAAATTCAATATCATAGCATATAGTTCATGTCACCTTTCATTTATGATTAAAGAACAAACACTAAAAGCATTAAATTGTATATAATGTGTTCCACAACAACCTGCCCTCATAGTGTTGTTGTATTGTTTGAAATGTGTGTTGTACTTCTTGCATGTGCTATAAAAAAACATTTGTGTTAAATGTTTGTTTTGTAAATACATTGCAATTACTCTTTCACTTTTGCAATATTTTTCTTTTCATCATCAAAATATTTCATGTCTCAAACATTAAGTTTTGTTTGGTTTCTATATTTTGTATCTTGAAAAATGGAAAGTTGTTGTATAGAATTATAAACCTTCTTTCAATTAGTGCCTATGCTATGCATGATGAGTTTATATAACTATAAAGATAAACAAACTATTTATGGATTAATATCAGAATGTTTAATGTAAATATGTGTTATTAATTTCTAATAATGACATGACCTGCATGGCAAAAGTGTATATGCATTAAAATAAAATATGTTCAAACTTAATATAAAAAACTGCATATCTAATATATCTCATTAAAATCTGTTATATTTATTATTTTTTATTTTGTTTATTTTATTGTAAATGATTTAAGGAATAACTTTACAAAGTTATTAATCCAGAAGATCAAAAAACAATATATACATTGAGCATCTCCCATTATTCCAACTAAATTGTTTAACTATTTGCCTCTCTAAATGTTGAATAACATCAAAATAAGCATTATTTTTTCTGGATGAAACAATGTACTCTGTCTTATCTTGATGTTTATATCTTACAAATTTGTAGCTTTGCATATATCTTTGAATATTGTGCAATTTCATTAATATTCCTATCTTTTAATTGTTACCTGTAATGTTGATATAGAAATTAACCTCTTATAATAAATATGTGTATTTGAACAATGTACAGTTGGTACCTGACAAATTTCCAGCTATACTTATAAACAATGTACAAACATAACATGTTTAAATGTTGTAACATCTGCCATATAGTGATTTACTCAAACATTTATTTTACTGAAATGCTTAATTTTAGATTTATACTTACCTAGTACACTATTAAGTTTACTGCTCATTTCCTTATGCTGCTGTCATTATATGCATGTATTATCAAATACACGCAAATATACGAAAGTTCACCCAAACATCTTTATCCACACAAAATAATCTTAAAGTAAAATCCTCAAAAATATTTTCATACATTGTAAATCCACAATTTAATTTCTAGATGCTTTTTGTTTTTGTTTTTCTCTCATAAGTTCCATCTGAATTCCACTAAACACATCTTAAACCATTAATTTCCTATTTGCATCACTTAACAACTACAATTTTACTATAGTCATTTACTATTATACTAGTAAACATCTAATCACATTTTCATAACACGACAATATTAAATCCATTTTAAATAACAGCGTAAAACTGAATGGACAATTTCATTTAGAAATACTACATGTAAGCGAAATAAATCCATGCCTTTTTGTAGGAAAGCATGCACACTTTTTGACACATTAAAGGCACATTCTCAATCGCACTAAATAAAACAAAGCTGTTCACTGTTAAACTATTTTAGCGAGCAGATGTGGTAGCATTTGTTCAACCACTGTTATGTATTTAATCAGTATAAACCAGTTCTTAAATCCCATATTACCTACTCTCCAACACTGCTCTCTTTTTTATTACTGGCACACCAATTTTCTTATCTTAGCTGAAGCTGTTCCTTTAACATATTACTCATTTCTGATAGGTCAGAGTCGTTGCTAGACAAGCAAAAGATAAATAGGTACATTGACTGGTTAACTATTCTAATCGGATATTCATATCTTATTCCACCGCATTGTTCTTTTTATTCGCAATATCACGGTATCAAACATATCACCGATCAGCTTATATTGAATGTTACAAAAGGCACAATTTTGCAAATACATGCACATGTAGAATACCCGTTTCATACTTATTTTCTCCGTACGCTTAGATATGAAATTTTACACTTACCCTAAAACTCTTTTAAAAAGGGAACTCGTCACATTCTATCTTACATTATGTTATCCTACTTCTATTTACTTACTTACTTTTCAACCTATTCTTTCTTCTTTCTATTACATGGGGGTACTGGTCAGACGGTGTTTGGATACCCCTCATTCTTAGCGCCGTTTGATCCCGGATTCACTTGTATCAAATGTCTATTGAAATGGTACATTTCGAATGAGGGTAGGTTTGTTCTGCTACTATCAATCTCGTGCTAAAGGAATCAAATGTCTCACTCACTTCGAACTAATTTGCTGGCTAGCAATGCTCCTACTCTGTTCTGGAGACGTTCATAAAAATCCTGGCCCCGCACATTCTCTATCCTCCTCCTTCTCATCTGAAATCCCAGTTGACGTTACTGGATGCCTTAATATCGTCCACTATAATGTTCAAAGCTTCCACAGCAAAAAGGACCGCTTGTTTGCTGATCTACGAAACTTTGACATATTAGCCTTCACGGAAACATGGCTCACTCCTAACTCAGCAACCCCCGATTTGATATTTGCAAACTTCCATGTACCTTATAGAAGAGATAGACTTTCTGATGCACATGGTGGTATTATTGTATACATAAAGTCAGACTTGTTTGCATTAGAAAGACATGACCTCGAGATAAACGACATTGAATGTATTTGGCTTGAACTGCGAATTAAAAATAGACGTCTTCTACTTGGTACATTCTATAGACCTCCTAACTCCAATCCATATGTCCTTGAATGTATTACCAACTCAATTTCACTGGCGGTTGATACTGGTATTACAGACATTCTTATCACAGGGGATTTTAACCTAGATATAAATAAACCCTTAACCCGTCAAAAGATTGACTCTATATGTCAACAGTTCAACTTGACCCAAGTAATACGAGACCCTACTCACTTCACCGAGTCCTCTGAGTCTCTCATTGACCTATTTCTTGTCTCTTCAAAAGATATTGTCCTCGACTGTGGAGTAGGTGAACCATTCCTCAAACAGTTAGTACGGTATCATTGTCCAGTTTATTGCGTTCTTCGATTCGATAAAACTGTCGGTTCATCATTCAAACGTAAGGTTTGGAAATTCGACCAAGGTGATTATGTAAAACTAAGGAACCTTATCTCTAACTTTGACTGGATGTCTTGTGTGCACTCAGATATCAACATATATACCGATAATTTCACTAACCACTTCATGGCTATGTGTGAGACCTGCATACCTACAAAGACTGTTGTAATTCGCAATAAAGACCCCCCTTGGTTTCATAATGAAATCCGAAAATCTCTTCGACAAAAACGGCGCGTTTATAGAAAGGCAAAACGTGTAAATTCCAAACACCAATGGTGTATATACAATCAAATACGAAATCGTGTTATCAACATTGTTCGATCTGCCAAGCAGTCACATTATGAAAAACTAGCTACACGACTCAAGGAAAAAAACATTCCCACCTCCGACTTTTGGAAAACCATAAAGAACTTCGCTATACCAACAATTTCATCTAAAGAAATCCCACCACTTAGCAATAACGGCATCATCTACGAATCAGATACAGACAAAGCGAACCTACTTAACACTTTCTTTCAGTCTCAGACTCAATTAAATATACCAAACAGGCCACTTCCTTCCTCCATTGATACTGATAATCCACAACTACAAGACTTTGTTATTTCACTTCAAGACGTAATTGATTCAATAATGGTTCTTAAAACAGGCAAAGCAACTGGACCAGACTTTATAAATAGCTTTGTGCTGAGGGAGGTAGCAATTGAAATTTCTTACCCACTTCGTGACCTTTTTAATACCTCACTTCGGCTTGGTAAAGTACCATGTAAGTGGAAGCTAGCTCATGTCTGTTGTATTTATAAGAAGTCTGACCCCCAAGATGTTGGAAATTATCGTCCTATTTCCCTATTAAGTGTTATCAGTAAGGTTCTTGAAAGAATTTTGCATAAGTATATGTTCAATTTCTTGCGTCAAAACAACTATCTAACACCATTTCAATCTGGTTTTGTTCCTAAAGACTCCACTGTCAACCAGCTTGTATCGATCTATCATTCTTTTTGCCTCGCTCTAGATGAAGGTAAAGAAGTAAGAGCAGTATTTTGTGATATTTCGAAAGCTTTTGATCGAGTATGGCATGATGGTCTAATCCATAAACTTCGTGAAAGTGGCATTACCGGTTCTTTATTGTTATGGCTTTGTGATTATCTCAGCGAACGTAAACAACGTGTTGTTCTTTCTGGTTCTATGTCTGATACGGTTACAATATCAGCTGGAGTCCCTCAAGGCTCCATTCTTGGGCCTCTGCTCTTTCTTATCTACATTAATGACATTGTCTGCGATATACAATCACATATACGGCTATTCGCAGATGATACAACCTTGTACTTAATAGTCGAAGACCCCGTGCTTGCCGCGCAGCAACTTACTGATGACCTAAAAAAAAATCCATATGTGGGCTGACAGATGGCTTGTTACATTTAATCCTGCGAAAACCAAATCGCTACTTTTCACTAGGAAGTCTAATAGACAAGTGCACCCCTCAATATTCATGAATAATACCCAACTATCCGAAGTTACAACTCATAAACACTTGGGCGTCACTCTTTCTAGCACATGCTCCTGGCACGATCATATTCAAACCATCAAACAGAAGGCTTGGCAGCGAATTCACTTCATGCGATCATTCAAATACGTTCTTGATCGTAAATCGCTTGAGGTTATGTATTTCACATTTATTAGGCCTTTGTTGGAATATGCCGATGTTGTCTGGAATAATCTGACTCAAGCTGATGAGGATGACTTAGAAAAAGTACAATATGAGGCGGCCAGAATTATATCGGGGGCAACTCGACTAGTATCTCTAACCAATCTTTATGTTGAAACTGGAATCGAACCACTCAAAGAAAGGCGACGTAAACATAAACTTATCCTATTTTACACTCCCTTGCACCAGCATATCTAACTTCACTAATTCCAACAATAGTTGGCGATACTACCTCGTATAACCTTCGAAATGCAGATAACCTTCGGAACATTTCATGCAAATCACAGTTGTTGACGAGTTCATTTCTGCCATCAACTATATCCGCATGGAACGCACTCCCGGAAGAAATTCGTTCATCGCCATCCGTACCTTCTTTCAAATACAAACTTAACAAGAACACAAAAGAAGTTCCTGACTTCTACTACGAAGGTGACCGCAAATCCTGTGTCAATCACGCGAGGTTACGTATGCGCTGTAGCAATCTTAATGAACATCTCTTCTCAAAAAATATTTTAAACAGTCCTAATTGTCAATGCGGTGAAATTGAGGACACCTTTAACTTTTTCTTCACCTGTCCATTATATAGCGTCCAAAGAAATCATCTAATTTTTCAGTTATCCACCGTTGGGCAATTGTCTCTTCAGCTGTTACTCTTTGGGTCGAAGGAAGCCTCATATCAAAAGAAAAAACTTATCTTTGATAGCGTCCAGAACTACATACGCCAATCTAAACGTTTTTGAGTACACATTATAACAAACCTTATCCCAATCCCGATCTGACCAGTGCCTGTACCACCTCTCTCGTTCAGCTTCCTTTTATTCTATCGTTATCTTTTCCTCCTTCTAACTAAATGATTTCAGACTAAAACGACTTGTTTTACATACCATAGTTTACACAATACGACTATAAGATTATATTTATTCGAGTCACCGCAACTTGCGCACTAGCCTAAGCAGCGTAAATGACCTACAGAAGCGAGACATAGTATAAGCCTTAAGGCTTTCTTCTCAATTCTGTTTACACTATTGTTTTGTGCATAATTAACATATTCGTTGTTTATATGCATTACATATTTGGTCTTTGTTAACGTTGATTATGCTCAAATTTGTTAAACTAAACTAATTGTAAATATTATATCGAAATAAATATTGTTTAAACCAACCACCACCACCAGCAACAACAACAACAACATGACCGGCCAGTATAGTTACTATCACGATCATCATTATCATGATCATTAAAAAGCATATCTAAACTATAAAGAAATACTCAAAAGCTACCGTATTAATATTGTATAACTATTAACAGTTGTTGTGGCAATAATCATTGTTCAAGTTGTAGTGATAATTGTTTAAATATTACTTAATAAATAATAGTATATAAAAAAACATATTATATCAAAACATGTATGCTTACAAATACCGCTGAATCATTGGTATCTTTTTTGTATTGCGTACGGCCAGTGGTCATGATTGTCTTCCTGAAAATAACACAGATAAAGTGTTACACGTTGTGCAACGACCATGCAATATTTAATGCCAGTCGATTAAGTAATTTTGAGGTCAGAGAAGATGTAAACGTCTGACATAAGATCTACGATTGCTGAATATTGCTTATAAATCCTTTATGAA
The DNA here is from genome assembly GCF_026914265.1 of Mya arenaria. NCBI lineage: Eukaryota > Metazoa > Mollusca > Bivalvia > Myida > Myidae > Mya > Mya arenaria. The sequence goes on along the minus strand of NC_069131.1, from coordinate 14,943,118 downwards.
TATAGTACAATCCTTAATGAATTTAGTACTTATATATGTAATCTTTCTAATTTAGGCACATCGTAACGTCAAAGTATGGTACGACGTGGTGCGTCACTACCCACGTTAATTTGACGTCATTATCATGACGTCATTTTTTCAACGTTTATTTAAGGAATGAATTGCGGGATTGATCTCATTATCAGGGTATAAATGTAATTTGGCTGTTCATATCCCCGATAATGACGTCAATCTCGCAATTCATTACTGATATTTACATTAAAAGTTGATTATTTCATTCAATAATTGTTAAAAAATAACCATTTCATTTAAGAAAACCTTTCAGTAATCATTTCTTACCCAATCGGTAAACAGAATGACCCTTCTGTAACCGGAAACGATTTGACATGTTGACAAATGACGTCACAATAAAGCGGTAAAAGATCAACCTCTTGAAAACACTTTTAAATGTAAAATTGAAACACTTATTGCTACAATACATTTAACACATCATGAATTAACGCTTTCTAAAATGTTGATTTATATTTTACAGGACCTGCTGACACAATACAATCAATATCAAGATCAAAAGATTTCATGTATATTGTTTGCAATGAATTGCAATCCGCACACATTCGAATATGTTGCGTTCATCAGATGAGGTGTAAATATATGTATGTAATGACGAGTTCAAATTATTATCAGAAACGCTTTTAACATGGATGTTGGGAAATGCTCCGAGTAATAATTTCTATATAAAAACAGTTAATGTATCATTGTTTTAGAAGAACAGGCATGTATAGATACTTTGAAATAGGAAACCATTTTAGACCGCTAGGCCACCCGGCCGCTTACTTCACGCCGCTAGGGCGCTAGATATATAATATAATACCAACATACAGCTTTCTGAGTTAAAATACAGAAATAATTTCATTTCAACATACATGTTCTCAGTTTTATATTCTTGCCATATCATACAGTCAGTGCCCCAAGACGATATCCAACAAATGTTTGACTAACGGTATAAAAATATTAACGTTATGATTATCTTTTCTTTTTTAAAAACACTAATTTATCTTTATACATTTTATATCTTTAAGAACAATGACCTAAGCACGTCAGTTGTGAATGAGAGCATCACCCAAACTGGACCAACGATAAAAATTATCATACAGTTGTATGTTCGAGCCTTCACTAGGGCATTGTACCCTAACAGTTTCCCCGACATCAAGCTGAACAAACACCTGACTACTAGAACAGTGAGAAGCGTCCTTGTCAAAATATACACTTGCAATGAGGACTGAGCCTTCCTTCAACATGTGAAGATTAGCATAGTTATTTGATTTCGTACATGTGTGCATGACGAGCAAGTAGAGTCCCCGTGCTGGAGCGGTGAACTTGCCCGTGGTGGAGCTGTAGCCGTCGCCCTGGTTGGTATCCACTGTCTTGTATACGATTACCTCACCGGTGGACAGGCTACTTGTCTGTGGAGAGTAGGCGTTGAAGTATACCAGTGGAGTAGCGATTTGGTCTGAAAAACGATTTGTTATATATTTTATAAATATCAATAACAGTGTTTGTGGGTGCGAGGTTTGATATTATATAGTTGACATTTTTGTAACGAAATTATAAAAGTGCGAGATTTTTTTACGTTTTGCCAAACGATACAAGTTAGCGTAAGAGATTAAAGACGTTAGATAATAACTTTTATGATGCTTTTCATTTTGAAAATAGGTCAAAATTATAAACCCAGTTGAAATAAATGGAACTCTGGTTATTTTTGAACAAGCACTAATGACAATTACTCATATGCGTATAATTATATATATGTATATAATTCTTTTTTTTAATAACGATACTAAACTTTTCGGGAAAATATATATTTTCTTCCCAGTGATTTTTTTAAAATAATTTCTAAAGTCAATCTCTAATACGAAGTTTGATTTTGATGTATCATTGTTACAACCATTTTGTTTACTATCCACCCGGAATTAAATTTTGTGTGACACTATCAAACGTTAACGAGACACGTTAACGAGATGGAAGCACGCTCGATCGCCCGAATGTGTCCACTTAAGATACGTAAGTGAGTAGCTAGTATCTTAAAGGGTCCTGCATATGCTTTAGACAAATATCTGAAAGCTTTAATGTATGTAAGTTATTGGTTTGTATCCACAATACTTTATTATGCAATATATTATATGACCAGCTAACAAATTACATTTCGAATGTGCGATAATTTCCTGAAGGGAAGAATCTTCCCAGTCGGTTGCTATTATTCAATGGAAAAATGGGAGCGCATGGGAGTCACATTTGTCCGAACGGCATCATGGCTTGATTTAGAGTAGCTGATCGTGTTTGCAACATCGATAATAAATGAAATTCTGCACTAAACAGCTTTTCTGAATTAAATATAGGCAAATATTGTAAACACTGTTTCTTTAATGAAGTTGGCCATTTCATTTTTAAAACGCGTAAAAGCTTAAACTTGAAATTACCTTTCATATCATTAAAGGCGGCAATATTCTGTTCTAACGTAGTGTAAGAATCGGAAACTATCTTCTCCAGTGTGCTGGACTAGTTTTTCTCAACTTCCCCCATGAGCGAAACCAGTCTTCGTTCTGCTTGCTCCTGTTGATCCTTTAGAGCGTCAACGGTCGCATGCAAACGTTCGTTTTCTTCCTTGATCCGCGTGAGGTCTTGCTCAACAGTTTCGCTTTCAATTTTGTTTTCCTTCAACACTTTTTCAAAAGCGAACTCCATGCGGATCATTCTCTCGAGCACCTTTTCCTCATAGTCGTATTTGGAGCATGCTGGACAGGATGGCTCGGAGGCCACGGTCATGCTGACCAGTAATAACAGTTGAAGTAGTCCAGTCATTCTCTTACTAGCATTCAGTGCATGTTAATGTTAGTTTAAGGTTAGCTGAATATTTGCGAAAGAGAAAAACTTCTCTAAATATATTTAAGTACAGCTATAAGATACTGAGTGAATACCGTATTTTCTCAAATCTTCATCAGTCCACATGGAAGTCAAAATGCTGCAAGGTTAAGAGGCGACACGAAACGTTTTGTTGCTGTTGGTAGTAGTTGAATGGAGTGGATTATTGAAGATTCGTATTCCACGAGGCGCTACCTGAACAAATTCAAAATCTGCAAAAATCCACGAGACTCATTATAACATTTCGGTACAAAACGAAGCACTAATAACCATTTTCTTTTTACACATTACTGGTTTCAGTAATTTAAAGGACACATGATTTAATAATAAATGTCACTTGTTATGTCGTGACGTCAACAGATTGGAAAACGTCCATATAACACTGGAGTACAATAAGGCCATCCGTGTTTTGCAATATGTACTGCGTGTGGATTTATGAGTGTTTACGGTTTCATTCTATTTAGACTTTGGATGAAAAGTAAGTGTTTGATATTTTGTTTTAATTATTTTTTAAAATCAGTTTTTAACCCTGCTTGTTTTTTATGTTGATGTGAACTGTACATTTTACCCCAGGCTTTAGTGTAACCATTTTCAGATTCATTTTAAGCAGTATTACGGTAGTTTCAATGTGCTTGGAAAAGTTTATACCAGAAAGTAAATAAGTATTCACCACCCAAGGTGAAAAGATTAGTGCATGTTGAAGGACTGATATGTTGATCTTACAAGATATATTGGAGCCGCAACAAGCAGCTTTGCGTATAAAATCCTGAAGTCTTAAATTCAATCGGTTTCAATTCATACTATTATTTGGCATCCTAATAACTATTTTTTACACTCTATCAGAAATTCAAACTTTAACATATCATTCGCATTGAATATACATATGGTAAAAGAAAACATCAGTTATGCTGTCGGTGACACCAAAGTATGACATCATTTTGATAGTGAAATAACGTCGAATTTACTATAAGATCCATTTTTGTTTGTCGCGGTTCTATGAGGCATTTGCAGATTGGCGGCTGGTCATCGTTTATCCTGCACGAAAAATCTAGCCAAAAATGGGCTGATGTGGCATTTAACTTATTAAGCAGTTCTGTTGAGGGTCAAAACGTGCCCCATATATTTAAGTCATGTCTGACGTTTCAATTATGATTGATTATAGTTCCGTGCTGATATATCTGATTTATTTACAGAAGATCTTTCTTCTAGATTATGGTAGCTGATAGGAAAGCCGTACTTGTAATCCAACAGAGTTTCTGCGTTGGGTTAAATCGTGAACGTGAAAACTTGAACGTGTTTTCATCATGAAGCTTGACGACTTTAAAAGATAGAGCAACTAGTGATTTAACCATTGACCACGCAGTACTGATGGAATTTTTTATGCGTTTGTCGTCTGTTTGATGTGTTTGTATGTATTTGTCTCCCGTTCAGTGTCGTTGCGACCTTGACCTTCTGCCTCTAAACAAGGTTCATATTTGACGTTTTAAATACTGGGCTTGTTTCTGTAGTTTTCATTGTATAATTGACCTTAGAATCTTAACCTTGGTAGATTTCTGTATTTTATTGGTTTAACCGTACGTACTTTCATGTGTATTTAATTTTT
>NC_069131.1:14831096-14933596 GCF_026914265.1 Mya arenaria | reverse complement strand
TACTAAGTTTGGGTTTCCCAGCGTATCAAATACAATGCGACATGAGCTCGATATATTACCTCATTAGTCGCACCCACCTCTGTGGGTGTTTTGAAGTTCATGATTTGCGGAGCAATGGAAGGTGAAAAAAAATATATTTTTTCCAGGCCCAAAAAGCGAGTCTGCTCAACTGTTAGTCCTATTACCATTTACACTACAGTCATTTTTTGTATACGCGAGTTACCCGGCTGTAAACAAAATGGAACAAGCTTGCGGTGATTTCACTGCTCAAAATAATCCATTATTTTGATGAACTTTACATGTACGTTGGGTGAAACTTTGTACGCTTTAAACGTCACAATATATTGTGTCCAGATATTGGTTATTAAAGAAAACACAGAGTAAGTTAGGTACAGGTTAAATATCTAGAACAACATAAAATACAGTAAAATGTTTAATTTTCAGAGGTTCAGAGTGATTCAGCGGCTGAAAGTATCACTGGTCGACAAAAAATTAATGTATTATTGGGAGGGAATTGCTAGCAAATGGCTAGGCATGTGGTCTGAAATGTTATAATATTATCCTGAATCTGAATTGGACAGTAATTAGGTTCATAAGTTAGCCCTCTCAGGTGGGGGAGGGGGAGGGGGGGGGCTAGTACTAAGATTCAAGTCAAGTCAAGTCAATTTTATTTACAAAGTCGAATTGTGTAACAGGAAAACATAAGTTCCTAGGATATTTTAGCACCGACTTATTCAATATCATATTTAAGTACATTTATGTCAAGGTTCCTAGTTACAAACTTAATAATTGTACATGATTAATGTTTTCTGAATGAATATAAACATTCACCAGCAGACTAGAAATCTATGGTTTAAAAAGGCTTAAGCTTCATCCCACAAGGGGCGTTGCCCTCTTGGCCCTAACTGGGGTAGGATATCCAGACCCCCACCCCACTTTTGGGATATTCCCTGCTACTTAGATAAAAATCTACTTTCATGATTATCATTGTCATGATCATCATAAAGTATATGTGAATTATTAAGGAATACTCAAATGCTACAGTATTGAAAGTGCATAACTATTAAAAGTTTTTGTAGCAAAAGTCATTATTCCAGTTGTAATAAAAGTCGTTTGAATATTACTCTGTAAATATCAGTAGATAAGAAACGTATTTTAACAATACATATATTCTGATAAGTACCGCTGAATCTGAGGTTACGAATTGTATTGCATTCGCTCCGTGGTCTCTGTGTTTCTAAAAATAGCATGTATAAAATAGTGCACGTTCCACAACGACCATGCAATGATTAATGCCAGTCGATAAAGTAATTTGGAGATCTGAGAAGATGTAAACGTCAATCAGAATAGCTAGGATTTCTAAATATTACTATGACATTTGATATAGAGTTTAACTTCCAAGATATTTTGATACTGAGGTAGAAACAATCATGATATATGCATTGCCTTGTCAATGTATAGCGATTTGATGAGGTAATCGCGCGCATATCTCACGAAACATTTGTTTATTTCTGTCAAGCCATTAGGATATACAATTAAAAGTTTCAACACAAAGGATACAATCAGACTTTAATATTTAACACTGATTTATATAACGTATGTATATCAATGAGTGTTACCAAATATATATATATATATATACAAACTCACAAGGCAGCTGACACTAGTTTTATTAGGACAAAGCGGTCTCAACACAGCGGATTGCTGGTAAACGATGCATTACTGATTAAATAAGAAATAACGTTTTATTTTAAGGCAGAAAAACATACAACATGTCAACATACAGCTTTCTAAGTTAAAATACAAAAATATTTTCATTTTAACATTCGTGTTTCTCAGTTTTATATACTTGACATATCATACAGGCGGTGGACACAGACGATATCTAAAATGTTTAACTAAAGGTAAATGATAACAAAAATAGTTCACGTAATGATAATATTTTCTTTTTTAAACAAGTATTTTATCGCTGCCTATTGGCTCCCACCTTTATTGTATAATTTCTGCCTTTTGGCTTGTTATGAACAATGGCCTAAGTACGTCAGTTGTGGATGAGAGCACCACCAAAACTGGTCCAATAATGAGGATGACCCTCATACAGTTGTATGTTCGAGCCCCCACTGGAGCATTGTACCCAGACAGTTTCCCCGGCATCAATGTGTACAAAAACCTGACTACTAGAACAGGCGGATTGGTCCTTTTCATACCGTACACTTGTAATGAGGACTGAGCCTTCCTTCACTATCTGGAGAGCAGCATATTTATTTGACCGCGTACATGTGTGCATAAAGAACGAGTAGAGCCCCCGTGCTGGAGCGGTAAACTTGCCCGTGGTGGCGCTGTAGCCGTTTCCCTGGTGTGTCATCACTGTCTTGTATACGATCACCTCACCTGTGGACAGGCTACTGGTCTGTGGAGAGCGGTCGTGGAAGTACTCCAATGGAATAGCGATTTGGTCTGAAAATGATTTGTCATATATTAACAGATATCACTTATAGTTTTTGTGTGAGTGGGTAGTTTTATTGTTAACTTGGCATTATTGTAACGAAATGATAAAAGTGCGAGATTATTTGTCAAACGAGAGAAGTAAGCATAGCAGATTCAAGACTTTTGTTTGATAAAACAAGTGATGTGTTTCATATTGTAGATAAGAAATATAAAACCAATTTATATTAGAGTAAGCACTAAACAGCTTATGCGATATACTCGTTTTATTATAATTATATCTATATACATATAATTCAAGTTTAAATAAAGTTACTAAAATGTTCGGCAAAATAGTCTTTCCTGTCAAATTTTAAATCATCACGATCTTTAAAATATGATTTTTTGATGATGTTTCATCGTTGACAAACCATGTTGTTTACAATTCACACGAAATTAATTATTGTCTGACACCACTACTGAATGTTAACAAGTCATGTTAAAGAGAGGAAAGCACATTCGAATGCTCATATATGTCCAATTAAAAATACGTAAAATAATGCTTAGAGTGCACGGCTTATACCTTATAGTGTCCTACATAAGTTTCAGAAATATATTTTAAAGCTTTACAAGCTGTAAGTTATTAGTTCGTATGTACTCTTAATACTTTAATATAGATATAATGTTTTTTTATGTGCAGAAAACAATGTACATTTCGTACTGCGATAATTTCCTGAAGGGAAAAAACGAGTGTTATTACTCAATGGTAGATGGAACAATGGAAGGTACATTTGTCCAAACTGCATCATAGTTTGATTAAGTGAAGAATCGTTTCTTGTAACGTCAATAATAAACAATGCACAAAACAACTTATCTAAATTAAAGACAAGCAAATATTGTAAACAGTATTCCTTATATTAAGTCAGCCATTTCATTTTTTAAATTGCGCAAAAGCTATAACCTGAACTTACCTCTCATATCATTGATGGTGGCAACAGTGTGTTCTAACGTAGAGTTTGAATCGGAAACTATCTTTTCCAGTGTGCTGGACTGGTTTCTCTCAATTCCCTCCATGAGCGAATCCAGTCTGCGTTCAGCTTGCTCCTGTTGATCCTTTAGGGAATCAACGGTCACGTGCAAACGTTCGCTTTCCTCATTGATAAGCATTAAGTCTTGCTCAACAGTTTTGCTTAAAGCCTTGTTTTCCTTTAACACTTTCTCAAATACGAATTCCATGCGGATCATTCTCTCAAGCATCTTTTCTTCGTAGTCGTATTTGGAACATGCTGGACACGATGGCTCGGAAGCCATGGCCACGCTGACCAGTAACAACAGCTGAAGTAGTCCAGTCATTTTCTTTCAGTAGATGTTACTGTTAGTTGACAGGTTTGCTGAATGTTTGCGAATGAGAAAATAATCTCTAAATATATTTAAGAGCAGTTATAAGATACTGAATGAATACCGTATTTTCTCAAATCATCATCAGTCCACATAGAAGTCAAAATGCTGCAAGGTTAAGAGCTCACACGGAACGATACAATTGGTAATGAGAACAGCGTTTTGATGCTGGTGGTAGTAGTTGAATGGAGTGGTTTTTTGCTGATCTCAATTTTTGTATTCCACGAGGCGCTACAATAATGAATTTGAAATCAGCATATATCCATGAAGGCTAAAAACAACATTCGGAACAAAACAAAGTACTAATAATCCTTTCATTTCATACATTACTCGTTAAATCATTAAAATAACACATGATTTAATTGTATTCCTTTATTTAATTGTATAAAATTGTAATTTAATTGTATTCCTGCAGATAGAGTTCGGATCTCTAATTATTGAAGTCCTTGGTGTTTACCTATAAATTTATTATTATTTGTTTTATTATTATGTTTCCTCAAGTAAGTGCATACTTTGATAAGATTTATCTTTTACGTTTTTTCTTTGTTTAGGAATGTTGGGATAAGAGTGAGGTTTGTGCACGTAAACTGGTTTAAACCCCAAGTAAATTAACATTTTACTGACCGTCTCAAGGCGGTACCTAACAATCCAAAACATACCTAGTTTTTTATATTTATATAATAGGTATGCACTGTGCTGTTTGTGGAGTTTTGTGCTGTTCTTCCATGTTTCTTGTTTGTTATTTTTGTTTTTTGATAATAATTGTCATTTGAATGACGTAGTTTTCTTGTTTTATGACGTCATTTTATTATTTAACAATGACGCTTGTTATAACGACATTAACGTGACGTCAACAGATTTGAATACGGCCGTATACCTTTGGAGTGAAATTAGGATATTTCTTTACGATTTGTATTGGTTGCAGATTTATGATATATAATAAAGCACTATACCGGGTACCATTGATAAGACTTAAATAATTATGTCGTTAACTGGACCAGCACAACTTTAAGTCATTATTATTTTTCAAGATAATTATATTTCGGGGCTTTTGATTAAAAAGTTAAAAATATCTCATTATTTCCAAACCTTTCCAAACACGCAATCGTGGTTCGTATTGTGTCCACTAAACAGCTAGGTTAATGACCGACAATCATTTCACGTATGTGGTTTTTTGAACATTATGATTGATATTTTGTTTTATTTTATGTTTTGAGAATCAGTTTTTAACCATGTTTGGTTTCGCAAGTGCATCGTTGTTTTAAGTTTAAGTTATTAACGACGCATTGTTTTATGTTGATGTAAACTATAAAATCTAAAACCGGGCTTTACTCTAACAATTTCAAATTTACTTTAAGCAATATTACGGTAGTTTCAATGTGCTTGGAAAAGTTTATACCAAAAGTTGAATAAGTATTTACCACCCAAGATGAAAATGTAAGTTCATGTGGAAGATCTCGTATTTTGATCTAACCAGATATATTGTAGCCGCGACAAGCAGAAATACATTGTAATAGCGTAAAGTCTTTAATTCAATCAGTTTCAGTTCATACTTATATTTAATGGCAAACTATAAGATATGTTTTACATACCCTTAACGTTTAATGCACATAGTATATAAGGAAAAAGCAGTTATGTTGTCAGTAGCACCAAAGTAGGGCGTCATTTCGTGGGTGAAATTACGTCGTTTTTACTATAAGATACTTGTTTGCACGTCGCGGTTCTATGTGGCATTTGCAACTGGGTTATCCCGCACCAAATATCCAGCAAATGAAGATGGATGAGGCAATTAACTGCTAATAAATTAGTTAAGGACGTGTGCAGCGTCAGCACTTAAAACTCGTCTCCTGTTGTAATTATACAGATTTATAGTTCCGTGCTGATATGCAAGTTTTGATAGAATGCATTTGCTTTGATATTTAGGTAAATCAAAAGTGCTTGAAAAACATAAGACATTGAGCTTAATAATCTAAAACTGAAATAATTTTATGATAAAAGCCTGACGTAAAAAGTCACGAATTAAACAATATAAAGCACCCGACCAAAACTAGCCATTTTCCTTTGATCACGGAGTCTTCATTAAGCTTGTGTGGTCCGTTTGTATGTTTGTGTATTTCGTTCGGTGTCGTAAGAGCCTTTACCCTGTGCCTCTAAACAGGTTTTTGTTTTCCTTCTGAGCTTGTCCCTTAAGTTTTGATTGTATAATTGACTTTGTAAACTAAACCTTGGTATCACACTTTAAAATGGCAAATAATGGTAAATATGATATTGCACTGTGGGATATAATGACTTTGAAAATATAGTATTGTTCAAAAATGGAAATTATGAATGTAACACAAACTGTGTGTCAAATTTCGCTTGCAGTCGTCACATTTAAAATCTAAACAAACTACGATATTAGACATAATGAAAATAAACACTTTAATATCAAACAGAATAAGGAAATTATATAAATGGTATAAAGTATCAAGACCAAATTATTCCTTGCATTAAAAGTTATATTAGATAGAATAAAAATACGCTGAACAAATATATTGCACATTACCCGCTATAATTCATACAGAATAATCGTGTTTAACGGGTAGACGGCTGCATCTATGGGATCATTGTCAAAGTCTTTCCTCCACTAAGTGTTGTTCCTGATTGTTACTGAAAACATATCCACGTATGTTTTATTTAGGTACCTTTATGCTATATGTTACATACAGTTTCGAGAAAGAGGAAAGGTTCTGTGATAATGCTGGAACTCAAATTGCAATTTTTCACCGACTAGCGAATGAATTTTCATCTAAACATTGTTCATTTTAATTGGAAAGGCATAAACTAATTCGACGCTCCTATTGGTGAAATTCAACAATTATGCAGTAAAGAAATGCTTAAAATTGAGATTAAACCTATATTATATAGTGTGTCCTCACTTGACATCATATCCCCAGTGCCTATTTTCTATACAAATAGTTAGATTTACTTAGTCCTACAAGAAACTGACCAAACACAATGGATGGATGCATAAACATAACATTAATTCTCTTTCAGTTACTTTTGAAATCGAGCGTGAAAGGATTACTAATATAACAAAGAATTAAAGCGCAGTTTCATCCCTTCAGTATAGACATTTCCTTATAAATAATTGCGACGTAAACTCGTTGGAATAGTTTTTATAGTTGCTACATTTATGAAACAGAAGTTCAAATCGAAAAGAGGAATATGTGACAAAGTTTTACATAAAGTCCCCCCCCCCCCCTCCTACATCCGAATATCAAGGTCTTAAAACGATAAAGCATGCTCTCTTTACATGATATAAACACATTTATTTTATTTTTTCTTCAAACAATTACGCAGTTTTAAACGTTAACACTTCTATAAACAAACATTTATTAAGACTTATGAAGTAATTAATATTATGTGAAATATAGAGTCAAATAGATATAATGTTTTAACAAAAATAATAACAATAGTAACCGTGTAAAAATGACGTAACACGCCTCAACACCATCCTGATAAACAGACTTTATGACCACGACCAAATAGAGACTGGCTGGTTTTTCAATGGATCAGTTTATGGACCCGCGAACAAGTTCGTGTTAAATTTGATATTTATGATGATATAAGTGAGAAAATTGCTGATTTTAGAATGAAGCGGGGCCAAAAGTGATGCTATATCTGAGCTGATCCTTTTTTCATAATTACACTACTGACCTGGTAATAACTGAAAATGTCTTTTTTTCTAGTTTTGTTTCAAAATCATTTTTTGGTCTGATGCCTTTTGCTTGTTGTTTAAAGGCATATACTTTCATCGATATACTTTCCATGCTAGGACTGCCGGGGAAGCTTCAGGTTTAAAGTATTTAAGATATCTGTTATGCAAACATTAGTACTTTAATGTTGCTTTTTGGTTCTCTCTTATCAGACCCTGGTGTAAAAAACTACTTTCAAGATGATAGATTAAATGTCATATATCGTAAGTAAGAAATATTTTGTTAGATATATATATATATATACTTTTAACCTTTGATAAAAACTAACGTATTTTTGCACTTACAACCCAACCCCAACAGGTAAATGCTGCAATGTGATCAGTCATTGATTGCCATATTGTTAAATACCTGATCCTTCATTCAATATATGAAATGTTATTTTCTGCTATTAACAGGTGTTGATAAGTTTTTGTCATACATAATGACCTTTAACTTTGGACTTTATTTAAAGTCATTAAAGTTATTCAGTTATGTTTATGTAAATAGTATACTAATAGTTTCATGTAGTAAGTGAAAACTTGAGTTTTCAAATTTACATATATTAATAGCCTTTTTGTTTATGTTCCTATTTGTTGTATATGTGAACATGCAATGTATGAATGTTTTTTACAGAAAAAATGTTTATTGAGTTCATTGTAATAAAATTTAGTTACACTTATTATAGATGTCTGAATGGGTATGTAGACACAACATGTACTGATGTCTAATTTAATAGTGTATTTTAATAATTGCCGCGGGCTTAACAATACAAAAAAACGCCTTAATATACTAAATTTACTCAAAGAAAAAAAGGTTGATATAGCCTGTATCCAGGAAACACATTTTACAAATGAGAAGGAGACAACAATTTATTCAGAATTGAATGGAGAATGTTTTTTAAGTAATGGTAAATCTAATGCTAGATGAATTGCTATTTTCATTAGGAAAAATTTGAATGTGAAAATTTGTTATGTAGTAAAAAATAATAGTGGAAATATTGTTATGATTGAATTATTGTACAATAATATGGTGTTCTTGTTAGCTAATATATATTCCCCAAACAATGGCTGTCCAAATTTCTTTAATATGATTTTTGATAAAATAGATACATTTAATAATGTCGATAAGTATATAATTTGTGGAGATTATAATTAAGTGTTAAATCTTGAGTTGGACTACAAGAATTATAAATCTATAAATAACAATGTTAGAGCTAGAAAGAGATTGTTAAACATCATGTCAGATAGAGGCTTGTTAGATCCATATAGAGAATTAAATGGTGATAAATAGAAATTGTACATAGAGGAGATTGAACACATGTCAGCAGGGTAGACTGGATTTTTTTATCACAGATAATATGGTGAATTATGTTAGAAAGTCTGTTACAGATATTTTCAATAAATCTGATCATTCAATTATTGTATTAGAATTATGTTTTGCAAAAGCTAAGCATGGCAAGGGCCTTTGGAAATTTAATAACTCACTTTTATCTCAAATGAATTATTTTAACAAAACAATCTTTCAGATACTAATAAAGATCAATTACTTATTTTAGAGACAGAGCTAAGTGAATTAAGAAACAATAAACTAAAAGGATTTGTCATAAGGTATAGGGCAAATTGGATAGAAAGTGGAGAAAAAGCTACAACTTATTTTTGCAATTTAGAAGAAAGAACGATTGCTGATAAGCATATACCATTTATTGAAAACGAAGATGGTTCTTATATTTTGGAACAAGAGGAAATTTTGAAAGAAGCCTATAATTTTTATAATAATCTCTATAAGGAAAATTTACCATGTGACTTTGATATACAAACTGAACTTAATAATTGCAACTATAATGTACTTAACAATCAGCAGTCACACTCTTTAGAGGGACTTTTAACATATGAAGAGATTTCAGATACTGGCAAACAAATGTAAAATGATAAAATTCCTAGTTGTGATAGTTTTACAGTAAATTTTTATAAAATGTTTTGGCAAGATATTGAAAAGTTTATTTTAAAAGCGATTAATTATGCTTTTTTGTCTAATTCATTTTCTAGAAATATCAAATTGGGAACAATTGTATGTATACCGAAAGACGGTAAACTGTAAATGGAAATAGTTAATGTTTCAAATTAATGTCTGTATTATTTGATGTAAAATAATGTTGAATTGTGGAAAGAAAATTTGTGAAATTATTTGTCAAAAGATGTCAAACACATTCTGGAAAAATTTTGTTTATGCATATATGTTATACATAGATAAGTTTTGTATAGACAATGTTAATCAATTTATTCATATGCCATTATTTTATAACCACAAGTTTGGTAATGGAAATTATGTTTTTATTCATACCCTATTCAATAAGGGATAACGTTGTGTGAAAGATGTTTTTAATGCCAATGGAAATCTGTATAGCCTTATGGAAATCCAAGCAATAATTGATACGAATGTCAATTTCATACACAAAAATGGATTATTTTCTGCGATAAAGGGATATATAAGGCATTCTAAATTTGTGCTTAATGACTTTAACTTTTTAGAATGTAGTAACCCATGTATGAACACTTTTATAAACCCAATTTTGACACAAGCAAATGTAAACCGAATTCTATATAAAATCTTTGTGAATAATAATGAAATTCCAACAAGTCAACACAAATGGTTATTACAATATGAAAATGTCTGTATTAATTGGAAAAATGTCTACAGTTGTGTATTTAAGTGTACAAAAGATTCTTATATTCAATGGTTACAATTAAGAGTTCTTCATAGAATATTACCAACAAATTCATTATTATATAAAATGAAGCTGGTTGAAAATGATATTTGCTCCTTTTGTGAATGCCATGAAGAAACTCTTTTACATCTCTTTTAGGATTGCAATGAAATACAGCTGGTATTGCAGGATAAGATACATAATATTTATGCAAAAAGCTACAGAAACAAGCTCAGTAGCAAAATTTTTAAACATAAACCCGGTTTAATGGCACTGGGTAAACGCCAAAGACATAGAACATGAAATCACAAACAAGAAACATAGAATAACAGCACAAAAATTAATAAGTTGAATATAAATGACTCAAGTATTGTCCTTAACAGTAAGTTTGTATTGTTAGGTTCTGGAAATAATAATTTCAAATTTGTTATACTTTGATAAGAACATGAGAAATTTATTTTCTGTGTAAAAGAAAAAAGTGTGTTCCAACAGTAATTGGTTTCAGAAATAGCCTTCCGTTAGCAATGAACATTTTTGAAAATACAAATATTTCAGATAATTTTAAAAATGATCGGGCAATTGTAAGAAATTAGTTCTTGTAACTACATTTTTTCAGATTTCAAGTTGTTCGTACAAAAGAATATAC
Source organism: Mya arenaria (assembly GCF_026914265.1). NCBI lineage: Eukaryota > Metazoa > Mollusca > Bivalvia > Myida > Myidae > Mya > Mya arenaria. Next base: position 14,922,687 of record NC_069131.1, on the reverse strand, counting down.
AATGTATCATATAAACAATTATTACATGAATGTTCTATGACCTTTTTTTCTTCTTCTTCCCTTTTTTCAGTCATTCTTGGTTTATATGTACATTCATTGTATTTAAATTATTACTGGTACATAAATTAACTGCTTTCGTGTATCATGCTTGTAAGATTTGTATTATGTAATGATTTACTATGATATGTAAAATGCAAACATATAGTTGAATTAATCCAAATTATTAGAGAAAAAAATAGTAACAAAAGTATTGCTTTATGATGAATATGCATGGATTCATTTTTAAGAAAAATAGCATTTGCATTATTTAAACAAAAACATTTTATTGAACATGTATTGCTTTATAATACTGTAAGACTATATGTTGTACAAGGACATGAATGGTTTGCCTGAATTTGATATCCTTCTTTTTACGGAGTTAATAACACTTAATATATATATTTTTAATAGTATTATTATTCTATTTCACATTCTTGTTAGCATACAATATGTCTTCCTTTATCCCCCACGTAACGTCATATACCTTAATGTTGAAAGCAAAATTTTAAATCTAATTCATGGTGTCACACATATTAATGGTTATAGTCATATATGGCCGTTATATAAGTATTTATAAGTGTTGTTTTCAACCCATTGACTGTCACTGTGTCCTCTAGGGTTAATTTAAACAACGTTGGTAAAAACCTCCTCACACATAGGCGAAAACACCCCGACGTCAACTTACGTGTACTGGCGAATAGGACTTGAGTTAAATTCGTTCCAATTTGTATATGTACGTTGTACATCGTTGATGGTGTTCGTATGGATGCGTTTAGTATTGTTCGTCGGAAAATTTTAAGCATGTTGAAAAATTTGTGGCGAATAAAAGTTTCGTCTAATATTCGTTCAAATTCGTTTCAATACGTTAACCAATCGGAATGTCTTCGCATAGCGTTCGTCAACTGGCGTAAGAGTTCGCATGTTATCAGGTCACCATTAGCTAATTTGCATATCAAGCGATCGAGGACGATCCCATGACGAATCTTTGCGATAGATTGCGAACTTGTATGAAATGTAGCGAATAATAACATATTGTAGCTAACTGAATGCGAAATTTCATGACAATTTAAAGCGAGTTGTAACGATTGGTTGACGTTCAGAAAACGAACGTCAGACGCTTGCATACGAATCATTACGATGGGTAACAACGACATACGAATCCACGCGAACCATTACGCATCTAAATTTCTTGAGTAGTTTTGAGTATCTCAACAGTTTTGTGTATTTCTTAAATTTTATATATAAAAGGAGGAGTAAAAATATTAAGATTATTAGTTATTCCTTTGTCAAAATTGAAGATATACAACGCCTGATGCTGGCAGTATATGGCTGTTATGGCCCGCCAAAAAGTCTTCCAACAACAACATAACATCCACTTGTGCATCAGAATCCGCTTCAGGGGGAGGTATGGAGCCAGAGCATGGTTTAAGTGTAAATGCCAGGATCCATAATGCATCATAATTCCTGGATAGGGTGCAGGATGGTTCCATTAAATTTTCTGACCCACAGCCCTTTCCCAATGACACCGTCGACATGCCCTTTCTCTTGGTGGGTTGGGGCTGGGTGGGTGGGGGTGACGCCTTTAGCCTCAGTGAGCACATGCAGAAACCCTATGGACAGAGGCAAGGAGACTATCAGAAAACGCCTTTGGCATTTTGGCCAACCGATTCCAGGTAATTATCCCTTGTTTGCCAAACAAACAGTCGAAATGCTTACACAACAAAAATCTTTATGTTTGGTCCATAAATAATGTGTTCGATAAGCTTAAAGTCGAATCAACTGAAGTAATCCAACCTATCGCAGTTCGAGTGGAATTTCATTCATAGAGAATTTTTTTACGTTATTTCTTACGTATTGCAATATTTGTCGTCGGTCATTTCAGATACTCCTCTTAAAGATGAACCACAGTCAGTTAGGCTGATTGTCAAGACATGCTGCTTTCTCCACAACTTGATGAGGATGAGGTACCGCACTATGCAAAATAAAGAGGACAGAAGAGGCGACCTGGTTCCTATGGAATGGAGGAGTGATCGTAACTTGGAGAATATCAGGACTGTCGATATTAGGGGCTACAACACAGCAAGCAAAACTGTGAAGATTGTGAGAAATACTATGAAGCATTGGTTCAACTCTTCAAAGGGAAGTGTGCCATGCAAGACAGGAGGGTGCCAAATTAGAGGTTCAAATTAAGTGTAATAAAGTGGAAATAAAACAAACAGCAGTCAAACAGCAAGACGACGTGGTGTCGAGTCGAAGAAAGTAAGAAGGCAAATTGACCCCACCTGGTTTTCGCCAGTCTTGTACAGCGTCCGGTAACGGCCGGATTCGGAATACGCATCCGAAAAGCTTTGGACGGCTTCGGAAGCATGCGCAAAGTTGCGCTTTGGTTCACATGTTTGCGTTCTTAATCGCTAAAGGAAAGAACAAAGATTGTTCGCGCGATCCAACGCATTTTAGCGAATAACAGTAACCGTTCGTCACACTTCATAAATAAATCGCAATATATAGTTCCCCTACGTTTACCTTTCGTTTCATTTCATATTATGTAACAAAGTTTCGGTCGAAATTCGTCAGAATAGACAAAATCACCCAATTCGCGAGGCTGCGTTTGATGGATTTGCCTATGTGTGAGGAGGCCTTAAAGGAACAGTACATGAGGCAAGATATCAAACATCAATGCCCAGTTTATAATTGTCTTAATTAAAAAGAAAAATGCCACTAGGACAATTTTTCAATGGAATCCAGAAACTATCTCGATGTTAGCTGGACATGTTTGTGTAGTAGCAACGTTGCACGACCTCATATCAGTTGTGAATGAAAGCACGACCAGGGTTTATTCATATTCATTGTTTTTGGTCTGGAGAACTACAACCAAAGTCTTTGTGATAAAGGCATAAAACTTCATAATCAGACATATTTTTTGAGAGTAGCAGTCTACAGGGACCATAAAACCATATCGATTTCAAATTTCATATACAAGTGCACTACATTAAACCGATTCCTCGGGCTGCAGCATTTTATTGAGTTACTGCCCTTTATTCGATTGTTATCCTCGGCCAAACTACAAAAGAGATATTCATTCGGCGGGGGATATAGTCGTCTTTGACTGCTTTTGTTCAAAAAATGAATGCATTTCTATGATGTTCTTTGTTTAATTGTATACATATTCAATACATATATTTTCAGGAATAAATTATGAAACAAGCATTTCACAAGTTGTTCGTTATGATGATTCACTGACAAATTTTATTTTGGCAATTCTTTTATAACCTTGTTTCAACTGAAGTATACTTCTTTCCGATGCAGAAGGAATAAACAGGAACTGTTAGATATCATTTCAATCCGGATTTTGTATATCAAAGCTTCAGATAGGTCATTTCCTTCTATACCTTGCAAAAATCTAGTTCTGTCATATTTTCAATAATCATTAAAACATAGCTCTAATATGTACGTTGATGACAAACCTACGAGTAACTGAATTTGTGTTATTGAATAACATTTTGTGTTACACATTGTGAAAAAGAAATCAATTGAATAAATACTTTTAATTCAACTTGTAAAGTATTAAGTTTGTTACCCGCATTGTATAAAATTGTACATTTTCATTGTGAAATAATTCTCAGTCTGATAATGCACGTTTGTATAGTTTTATATTGTTATAAACATGTTTGTTAAAACGAAAGAATTACGTTTAAAAAATAAGTATAAACCCTCAGTAGACTTACATTTTACTGACCGTTCCAAGGCGGCAACAATCATTAATAAACATACCTAGTTTATTTATATAGTATATATGCACTGTACTGTTTGTGATGTTTTGTGCTGTAGTTCCATGTTTCTGATTTGATTTTTTTTGCTTTTGTGGTCTGTGTCTTTTGCGTTTGCCCTGTGCCATTAAACGGGGTTCATGTTTAAAAAAATTGGTTACTGAGCTTGTTTCTATAGTTTTTCACATAAGAATATGATTTTTCTGCACTGCTAAGACTGAGTTAAGAATCGATCCTGCAAGTATATAAACTAGCCTTTTTTTAAAAAGATCATGGTATTGTCATAGATTTGGCAACGTCGATTTGCAAAACGTTAACGCTGGCCCTTACTCGAAAATATTTTTGATATTCCGATGAGCAAAGGTGCCCGGTGTTAGTTATTCACTTTTGTAACAAGGATAATCACTCTGTATTGTAATTATTGTGGAGTTAGAAAAGCTATTAACTGTTTGTAGTCGTGCTCCCGTTTTAATGAATAAAGGTATAAAGGGTAAAGCAAACCTTTCGACATAAAACTATGCAACAACTCTCTCATGTTGGCACGACACATCATCATCATCATCATCATCATCATCAACAACAACAACATCAACAACAACAACAACAACAACCACAACATAATCATCGTCATCTTTGTCATCGACTCCATCACCATCACCACCACTACAAACCACTATCATCATTTTATCATCAACATCACCATCATCAAGAACATCTACAACACAGCAGACCAGCATACTACTTTCACGATTATTATTGTCATAATCATCATAAAGCATATGTAAACTATAAAGTAATACTCAACAGCTAAAGTATTGATATTGCATAACTGTTCTTGTAGCAAAGAGTCTTTTTCCTAGTTGAAGTAACTCGAAAAGTATTTGTTTATTTTTGTCAAGCCATTAGAATATACAATTTAAAGTTTCAAAACCAAAGGTACGATACGATTTCTATATTTAACACTGAAGTACATTTTGCATGCATATCAATAACAGTAACTAAATACATGTATACACAACCACAAAATAACTGGCATTGGTTTATTCTCAAAAAATGAATTCAAAACAACGGATAAATGGTAAACCATATATACATTACTGATTAATCAAGAAATAAAGTTTCATTTTGAGGCGAAAAAACGCACAGGATAACAAAAACATATAGCTTTCTTATAATACAAAAGTAATTTCATTTCAAAAGTGAACTCAGTATACAGACGATATCTAAAACAATGTTTAACTAACGGAAAATGATATCAAAAATAATTCACTTAATGATGATATTTCATTTTTAAAATAACTCATTTATCACTGCGAAATATACTCCCACCTTTATTGTATAATTTCTGCCTTTTGGCTTTTAATGTACAATGACGTAAGCATGTCAGTTGTAGTAAAAGTCGTTTGAATATTACTATTTAAATATCAGTATACAAAAAAACCTTATTAAACGATAGATATATGCTGACAAGTCCCACTGAAGCAGTGGTTTCGTATTTTATTGCATACGGCGAGTGGTAATTGTCTTTTGAAATTAACATAGATTAGTAAAAGCTACAGTATAGAACTAGTACAACTAGTAACTGTTGTTGTAGTATTAGTCATTATAATTGTTGTAGCAAAAGTAATTGGAATATTACTTTTATAATCTCTGGAAAACGGATTTGAACAATGCAAATATACTGACTAGAACCGCTGAATCAGTGGATTCGTCGGCCAGTGGTCATTGTCGTTTTGAAAATAACATACATAAAATGTTGGACGTTTCACAACGACTAACATTGGTTGTCAGTCAAATAAGTAGTTTGGAGATCAGAGAAGATGTAAACGTTTGTCATGAAATGTATGATTTCATGAATTTGGCCATAAGATTTGATTCCAAGATGTTTTGCTAATGAGAATATACAATATAAAGTTTCAAAACAAGGTACAATACGACTTCTATATTTAACACTGATTTATGAGTCAATTGTGTATGTATATCAATAAATGTTACCAAATACTTGTATACACACCCACAAAATAACTGGGTTATTCTGGAAAAAGGCTTTAAAACAACGGATTGATGATAAACAATAAAGCATAATGTTTTATTTTGAGTCGGCAAAACATTCAACATGCGAATACAGCTTTCGATGTTATAATGCAAACCATAATTTAATTTTAACATATGTTATCTCAGTTGTAAATGCTTGACATAGCATACATGAGGTGTACACAGACGATATTTAATTTTGTTTAACAAACGGTATATTATAACAAAAGTAACTCGCCTAATGATAATATTTTTCTGCCTTTTGGCTTGTTATGTGCAATGAAATAAGCTCTTCAGTTGTGAATGAGAGCACCACCAAAACTGGTCCAACGGTACGAATGATTCTCATGCAGTTGCATGTCCCAGTTCCCATTGGAGCACTGTACCCAGACAGTTTCGCCTACATCAAGCAGAACAAACACCTGACTACTAGAACAGGTAGAAGCGTCCTTCTCATACTGTACACTACTAATGAGTACTGACCCGTCCTTCACTATCTGGAGATAAGAATAGTAATTTGATGATGTACAAGTGTGCATGAAGAACAAGTAGAGACCCCGTTCTGGAGCGGTGAACTTGCCCGTGGTGGCGCTGTAGCCGCTTCCCTGGTTGGTCTCCACTGTCTTGTACACAATCACCTCACCTGTAGACAGGCTGGTGGTCTGTGGAAAGTGAGCGTTGAAGAACACCAGTGGAGTAGCGATTTGGTCTGAAAAATGATTGTGATGTATTCATAGATATCAATTATAGTTTTTTGTGAGAGTGGATAGTTTTACTTGGCATTATTGTTACGAAATGATAAAAGTGCTAGATTATTTATCATACGATAGAAATAGGCGTAGCAAAATGAAGACTTTAGTTTGATAACTCTTATGTTGCCTTTCATTTTGTAGATAAGATATATAAAATCAGTTCATATTTAACAAGACTCACACTCCATATAATGTTGAAAACATTATTTTTTTCAATTTTTCTTACTTTTATGATAAAACTTAACAGCTAATGCGATAAACTTATTCTGATATAATTGTATTTATACAATTCAATTTTTCAAAACATTACTTAAATTGTCAGCAAAATAGATTTTCATTCTCTATCATTTTTTTTTAAAATAATAGCTTAAGGTGGAATGCGACCCTGAGCGAATTTTCGAGTTAATTTCTGTAAACTGGTTTACGAATAGAAGAGCATATGCCAAGTTAGGGACTGTTTTTACTTTTTCAATATTCGGAACAGTTTTGAAACTACGAGTCTCCAAAATATACCACTGACGTCAATTTTGAGATGTCTGTCTTTTTTGCGATCCAGCTACAATTACCGATGTTTTCATCAATTCTTTATTCACCGCTATGAAATGTCAACATCAAGTGCTTTTTGTGAAAATGTTCACGGACATATTTGTATTTTTCTTATATTACGTTTTTTTTTATTTTAAATTCGTCTAAAACGTCATTTTTCGCGAGAAAAAAGGCGTCATGTTTTGCTGAAAGTGCGCCTTTTTTAATTTTTGAAAAAAACTGTTCGCTTAAATTTTGATTGTTTAAAATACATGTATTCATTTTATTACCAATCGCCTGATATCAAGAACAGTGTACCTTACCGACTTCATTTTTGCGCAGTATCAAATAATCTAACCCATATACCTGTTTTTTATTCAATAAGTATTGTATTAAAACGTTTAACACGACGTTAATCGAAATATTATTTATGTTCATAAGAGTTTTGTATAAACCACTGATAAATAATATATTACAGTTATTGTTTTTTTTGTGTTAAATTTATAATTTAACATTGTTTTCTTCTGTTGAAGTCCGAATAGTAAGCATTGTCAAATCATTATAGCACTGATCATAAATGAACAGATTCAACTGTTTCTATAAGCTCATTTTGTTAAGGGTGGTTAAAGCTCACGTACAAACACACGCACAAACACGCAGGTAAAATTAAGGGACGCACGCGTAAAAACGCACCCAACTCACCATCACACACCCAAGCACGCGTGCACACGCAAGCATGTAAGCGCACACGCATACACATACACACACACACACATACACACGGGCGCACGCTCACACGCTCATGCACGCTCTCACACGCAGGCATGTATGCACGCGTGCACACGCATTGTACGCACGGTAGAGACTTTGAGTGCGAGATAAGGTTGCTATGTTGGCTTCTGTATCATGGACATTGAATGCATCGCTTAAAGTTGTTTCATAAAATTGCTTGTACGCACAAAAGACTTTGAGTGCGTGATGAGGTCAGGAAAACAGAATATCAGTTATGCGTTACAACAAACAATGCATTGACTATCAAAATAAAACAGCATTTTACTGCACTTATAAAATTAACTTTAAGATCATCATTTTAGCTATTTGGAACATATATTTTATCGTACTGTGTGTGTGTGCTGTGTGCGTGTAAAACGCAAGTATAAAACACAATACGCAATGCTTTAAGATGCACTCTTGCTCCCAAATACGATTTACCGCAATTAATAAAATTGTTTTAATATTCCTTAAAGGATAAACACATATCGAAAATAATGGTTGTTATAAAGGATACTGAGTTTAATTTGAAAGAAATGTGCATAAAACACGGTATTTCAACGTTATGAGACGATAGTAGATTACAGTAAATCATTTAGCATCCACCAATCATTTTAATATTTTCTCGCTTTCTACAATAAAATACAAGGGTTATCAGTAAATAATAGTTTGCATAAATTTATTATTTAGTAAGTAGTAAGGGTTAATCAGTCAAAATTGATGTTTGTTAAACATGTGTATGTATTGATTTTGAATAAGAGTGTCACTTTAATAATATAGTGTGTTTTACATTAACGCCGGTGTAACATTCATTTTCGACCCGTTATATATTGACCGCATGAGTCATTATTTTCTGTTCGAAGAATGACCGATCAGATTTAAACGTTAACAACTGAATCCCCAAAATGTTGTGTAATAAATAGCCCTCGTTGAAAGTGTATCAAGGGTTTTATTCAATACCAAACTTAGTCATCATATTATGGTCACACCTTACTAAATTGAATTTATTAATTGCATGTTTTTTTTATACAACGATAACCAATTGGTTACATCAAACTAAGAACCAAATCACTGACCTCTATTATCGCGTTTTTTATTACATTTTGCTCCGATAATGACAAAAAGAAATAAACTTGGATGTTTTTAAGGGGGAGGGGTGGCGGTTGCACCACATCTACTGCCTGGATCCATTTGTGCTTATTACGATGTTGATTTCTGTCGATTATCTGTTTTTTGTTTGTATGTTATGTTTTGTGAATGAAATGCATGTCACACGCTGAATTTACTATGCTTTTGCTTAGTCTAGAGCCTTTTAACTGCAGATCTATGCTGATATTTATCGAAATAAAATGGTAACTGAAAAAGTAGTTGAACTATTTGTTGTGGAGTTATTACTGTATATGAATATATAAAAAAACAAAGCACTAATCAGCATAGTCCCATGACTTGAAATATTGTTGATGTGTATAATCAAATTATTCTTATTCAGCAAATGAGATTGCTAAATCATTTAGAAAGCCTCTCATTAAATTGCCGCCAGATTTAAGTCATTCGTCGATGTATAAAGTTGGTTATTTAGCGCCGTCTTGTGTCAAAATAGATATTTTGTACAACAACAATAACAAATATCCCTTACATACAACTTATCAGAGTTTTATACTAAACAAGACACTCTAAAATTTATAATCTTACCATTAAATTTACAAAACAATGAGTTCGATTAACGTCATGGTAAACGTTTTAATACAATACGTATTGAATAAGAAACAGATATGGGGGTAATATTATTTGAAATTGCGCACAAACAAAGTCGGTAAGGTACACTTTTCTTGATATTCAGCGATTTGTAATAAAAAATGAACACATGTATTTAAAAAAATCAAAAATTAAACGAAAGGCGCACTTTTTTCAGCGAAACACGCCTCCGTTTTTCCCGCGAAATTTGACGTTTCAATTGAATTGAAAATTAAAAAAACGTAAATAATAAGAAAGAAAAATATATGTCTTTGAACGTTACCACAAGACGAACTTTAGGTTGAAATTTCATTGCGGTGAACTAAGAATGATGATGAAAATTTCGGTTATTGTAACGGGAACGCAAAAAAATGACAGATGTCTCAAAATTGACGTCAGTGGTATATTTTGAAGACTTGAAGTTTCAAAACTGTTCCGAATATTGAAAAGGTAAAAGCAGTCCCTTACTGGGCATATGCTCTTCTATTCGTATATCAGTTTTCAGAAATTAACTCGAAATTAAAAATACGTAAAATATTGCTTATAGTGAGTGGCTAGTATCTTTAGGGGTCTTGCATAAGTTTCATAAATATAATTAAAACCTTTACAAGCTGTAATTTATTGGTTCGTCACAATACCATAATACTTTAATATGTAATGCATAAAATGTGCAGCTAACAATGTACATTTCGATTTTGCGATAATTTCCTGAAGAAAAGAATCTTTCCACTCGATGGAAGCGCATGGGGTCAAATTTGTCCAAACTGCATCATAGAATAATTTAGGGAAGATGATCGTGTTTTTAACATCGATAATAAAAGAAGAAAAACACTGCACTAAACAGATTATATGAATTAAATGGATTGTCAATCAAACAGGGTAATGATCTGTAAATGTAAACAATGATGTTTCATAATAACCAAATTGTAGGGTTTCTTGATGGAAAACCATGCTGTTTTCTTGAAAAAAAACCCTGCTATGTCATGCTACAAAATAGTGAGATATGGTTAAGACAGATATCATACCAATGTCATGTTTTTTTTAACGCTGATATATTGAGAAAACAGTGGGAAAGTCTTACATACATATATATCTACATTTAAGAGCGGGACACACCAGCCGGTTTTATGCTCATGGTTACAAGAATCTTTCTTGGTATTCTATGGTGTAGGTTTTCAGATGAAATGATTTTTCGATAAAAAATGTGAAATTGTTAAAGGCAATGTATGGTTTTGATTGTTACTAATGAATCTGTCATTGGAGAAATAGCCAATAAACATCATACCATTAACATTGGGTAATTAAAACGTGTGTGAGTTGTTTCTGGCCTAATGCGAACATCTTTAAATCGGTAATTCCAGACTGGCATTATGATAGCAACAATTCCCACATTACCTTGCGCTACGACAGTTTATATAAAAAGCTTAAAAAGATTCCTGTCACATAACGGTCTTATTTTTGCGCCATTCATAAACACTCAATAACAACACTTATAATACTACAACTGTGTTAATTGGTATCTTCTAATATTCAAAAATATAATAATGTTATAAATAGATGACATGAAGTAATTTATTTATGAATAAGATTGGGCAGAGTTAGTAATCAGACAACATACTGGACGATGCCCGTCTGTATGCCGCAAGTAAAACTTTAAAACTTTAAAAATATTTCCGTATGATAATAATAATAATAATAATAATAATAATAATAATAATAATAATAATAATAATAATAATAATAATAATAACAAAAACTATAAAATTGATAATAGTTAAAATAACAACAATAATAATAATAATAATAATAATAATAATAATAATTTGAGAACATGTGTTGTTGTTTTTTTGAAAACGTGCCAATAATTTCTGAAGAGAAGTTTCCCATATAAAGACAGAAAGTGAAAACTAAATGCGCCATGTTTATTATGAATCGACATGGGGTGCAGGAAATTGATATACGGTCAGCTAAGAAAGATTTCTGTTTAAATGGATAGTTATGATCAAAGCAGAATGAAGAAATTTTCATGAGTATTCATCCGAATTTATTTCATTCTCAGTTTGAACGTTCTCACACCACACCACTCACGCCACTTAATTTTTTAAGTGCACAAAAGCTTAAACCTGAACTAACCTTTAATATCATTGAAGGCGGCAATGGTTTGTTCTAGCAGAGTGTTAGAATTGGACACTATCTTCTCCAGTGTGCTGGACTGGTTTCTCTCAACTTCCTCCATAAGCGAAACCAGTCTGCGTTCTGCTTGCTCCTGTTGGTCCTTAAAGGCATCAACGGTCGCGTGTAAACGTTCGTTTTCTTCCTTGATCCGAGTTAGGTCTTGCTCAACAGTTTTGCTAATTGCCTTGTTTTCCTTTAACACTTTCTCAAAAGCGAACTCCATGCGAATCATTCTCTCGAGCACCTTTTCCTCGTAATCGTATTTGGAGCATGCTGAACACGATGGCTCGGAGGCCACGGTCATGCTGACCAGTAACAACAACTGAAGTAGTCCAGTCATTCTCAAATGAGCATTCACTGAATGTTACTATACAGGTTAGCTGAATGTTTGCGAATGAGTAAATAATCGTTAAATATATTCAAGTGCAGCTATCGAATACTAAATGAATACCGTATTTTCTCAACTTGTAGAAGTCAAAATGCTGCATGGTTAGGAGAAGACACGAACAGATACAAATGGTTATTAGGGCTGCGTATTGATGCTGGCGGAAGTAGCTGAATTGAGTGGATTTTTGCAGATTCCTAATCCACGAGGCACTAGAATTCAAAATCTGCAAAAGTCAACGGGAGTCAAATACGACATGCCGGATCAAAATGAAATACTAATATCCGTTTTAATTTAAACATTACTGATTCTAGTCATTTAAAAGATACATGTTTTTAATAATAATGTCATTTGAATTACTCGCTGATTTGATTTCTGACGTCATTTTAATACTTCACAATGGCACATACTATAACATGATGTCAACAGATGCGGCTGTATTACACCGGAGTTGAATTAGGACAACCATATTTTGCGATATGTATTGCGAGCGGATTTATGATGGATAAATTCTTAAGCACGATACCGGGTACCAAACATAAGGATTGATTTATTATCGCGTTAACTAGGTCATCAAAAAAAATTAAGTTTTTTTAACGATTACATAAAATCGAACCTTTGGCTGAACAGTTAAACAATCTCTCTGTATTCGTACTTTTCTTAACATGCAATCATGGTTCATATTGTATCAAATAAACAGCTACGTCAATGGCTGACAATCATATCACGTAGGTGTTTATTGAACATTATGATTGATATTTTGTTTTAATTCATTTTTTAAGAATCAGTTTATAATAATGCTTGTTTTCGCAGGTGTATCGTTGGTTCAAGTTACAAACGACGCAAAGTTTTATTGTGATGTGAACTGTGAAATCGTTAAGGGGACTTGTATCTAATCATATCCGATTAATTTAAGCAATATTACGGTAGTGCTTGGAAAAGTTTCTTACATATGCTGTATAAGAAATCCACACCCAAGATAAAAATATAATTTTATGTTGAAAGCCTACAATTCTGACATTTCCAGATATGTAGCAGCCGTGACAAACAGAAGGGGGTCGTATATCATAAAGTCTGTAATGCAATCAGTTTCGATTAATACTTTATAAAATTTGGAAACCTATTTCATATGGTTTATATTAGACATAAACTTTGATTAACAAAATCATACACCTTTTCATCACATATATATATATGTGGAAACAGCAGTTGTGTTGTCAGTTACATCAAAGTAGGACGTCATTTCTTTGGTGAAATTACGTCGTTTTTACTATAAGATACAAATTCGCACGTCGCGGTTCTATGTAGCATTTGCTGATGGGTAATCCCGCCCGAAATATCCTGCAAAAGAAGATGGATGTGCCATTTAAAAGTTTTTTAAATTAGTTAAGTACCTATGAGGCGTCAACACTTTAAACTCGTCTGGCGTTGCAATTACGAAGATTTATATTTCCATGCTAATATGCCAGTTTTATCATAAAATGCTTTTTCTTTGACACTTAGGTAAATCAAAAGTACTTGAAAATCATTAGGGTTTCTTCATTTAGCTTAACTACCTAAACTTTCAAATAATTTGATGAAAAAGCCTCACGTAAAAAAAACATGAATTAAAAATATAGAGCATCGACCAAGTATCGTCATTTTCCTTTGACCACGGAGTCTTCATTAAGCGTGTATGTTCTGTTTGTGGTATGTTTGTGGTGTTTGTGTCTTTCGTTCGGTGTCGTAAGAACCTTAAGCGTGTGCCTCTAAATGGATTTTTGTTTTCCTTCTGAGCTTGTCCCTTAAGAATTGATTGTAAAATTGACTTTGTAAACTAAACCTTGGTATCACACTTCATTATGGCATTGTAATTATAACACTATAGCACTGTAGGATATAATGACGTTGAAAAGATAGTATTGTTCAAAAATTGAAACTATGGTATTACAAAATGCATGTAAAATTTCGCTTGCAGTCGTCACATTTAAGATCTAAACAAACTACGATATTAGACATAATAAAAACAAACCATCAATGTCATTACAGAGTTAATAACATGTTATACATATTTATTTTTATTTTAGTTCATTCTCTTGTGAGAATACAATATTTTTGCATTTTATTCCCCCACGTAACGTCAAACACCTTAATGTCGAAAGCAAAATTTTAAGCCTAATTCATGGTAACACACACATAATGGCTATATTCATATGTGACCTTTATATAAGTATTTATAACTGATGTTCCTAAACCATTAATTGTAACTGTTTCATCTATGGTTAGCAATGGAAACCCAGTTTATAATTGGCTTAATTAAAAAGACATTTGCCACTACGGTGTTTACTCTATGAAATCCATAAACTATCTCTATGTTAGGTGGACAGTTTTATGTAGTCGCAACGCTGCACAACAGCATATCAGTTGTGAATGAGACCCGCACCAAAACTTGTTCAACGATATGAATGTTAAGACGGGTTCCTGCCTGCATCCCCAGTGAAGCATTGTGCCCAGAAGTTGACTACGGTATAAAATTGTACAAAGGCCTAACAACTAGAAATGTTATTATAGACGTTGACACCTTGATAACTTGAAATGAGGACTAAGCCTTATATCATTATAAGAAGAAGTGTATATTTATTTGTATTGTTGCATGTGTTCGTGTAAACATATATACTCCACGTGCTGGAGTGATGGATTTTGCCTTGGTATAGCTTTTGCCATTGCCCTGGATGGTCTCCACTGTCGTGTAAGCGCTATCACTCCAGGCTGCTGGTATGCATAGAGCGAACGTGGAATAACACTAGTGTGGTAGCGATTTTTTTAAACATAATGTATAATTGTATTTTTCGGGAATGTTTTTTTTGTGTGTAAACATGTCATCATTTAAGAACTAAGAGCGATATATTTTACGTTTGTAACAAATAAATGAAGGTAGTATATTTATGATCTGTGTTTGATACTTCCTGTAACGTGTGTGTTATAAAAACACAAAAACGTTTGATTTCTTATAAAAAGGTTAGTGCGACTAGTGAAATGTTGTTCCGATGTTAATTTGTCTGTCCATTCGTCTGTTTTTTGTCAATCTGTCAGTACTTTGCCGCACTTTATATCGCCTGATTGTACACACTAATATACGTGTTATATTCTGTTCCGCTGTTCATACGTCCGTTTGCCAATCTGTATATTTGTCTGACCGTCAAGTTTTTGGTCATACATCCAAAAGCTTGACTTTTACACACTGATGATAAACTGTGATATACTGAGATATACTTTTCCGCTGTTCATTCACTTGACGGTAAGTGGGTGACTTGGGCGTACATCCAAACTTTTACACACTTTTATACTTGTAAAATACTGTTCCGTTGTTCATTCGTCCGTCTATCCGGTAGCATGTATACGTCTGTCAATCGGCATATTTGTCGGTTTGTCATACGTCCAATCACTTTACTTTTACACACTCGCATACGAGCTAAATATTGGTCCGCTGTGCATTCGTCCTGTCTGTTATATTTTAGTTTGTCGTTTACTTGGCCATACATATTATCCCTTAGTTATACCAACTTGTTTTATAGGTTTTTTATAATTTGTTTGGCCATTGTAGAGGTATAAAAGCATAAACCTAATACCCAATTATTTCTTAAAAATGTATTCTTTGCAATAATTCCTGACAGCGCATTCTAACGGTACATTTGCGTTCATTCCTTTAAAATCCAGTTTTAAAGCTTTGGAAGTGCGCCCACGTTCTCTAAACTATACCATATCTGCTAATGTTTGTTTTTTCTACAATATCAGCATTATTCTTTCATCAGTAGATACAAAACAAGCGTTTGAAGTTTGACTTTAGTGTCTTTCACCCTCTTATATATGACGGTATGTCGTTTAGCGACAAAATGAAATGGCGCTGATATATAAAAAAGATATATAATTTAGACACATTAAAAATAACATATTGTTTTGGATCACTAGTCATACATTAATTAAAAAAATCATTATTGTTTTGTTTCTTTCTTTTTCTTTTTTGATCATACCTACACGAATGTAAACACAAAATAATTATATTCTTCGTAAAAATGTTAATTCAAATGTTTGGTCTTATACATATTTTAATTTATCTTCTTGTAGAAATAGTCACCTGTTCATAATAAAGTTTGTGAACGGGTCTTTATGTGCAAAAGAAATGTTGTGAATAAATAAAAAGTGACACATTGTGTCATATAGCATTTAAGGTGGCGGCCTATCGCCAAACGTACTATAATAGTTTACTATTTTTGCCGATTTCGCGGAAGGTATTTTCCACTGTATGCTACCTGGGTGCCTGGAGTACATGGTAAAGCCCCGTGCTTAGTATTGTGTTCAATGAAAACCAAAATCGAAAAGAATTGTCTGTAGTATTGGAGTTCAAATCGGTGAAGATGTGTTAATTATCAAAACGCGATCGGCAAGAAGACGTCACAATGTTATGTCATTATTTACACTTTATTTAATGCAGATGTTAATGTTAATACTGCAGTATAAGTAACAAAATATTACTGAAATAATTTCAAGCCGCAAATTCGTCAGCCGTAAACTTCACGCCTCTAGGCCTCTAATCCACCAGGTCACCAAGTTCGCCCGCCAGGCCAGCGTGCCGCCATGTGCACGCCTCTATGCCTCCTGCTTCGACTCCATACCACCAGCCAGTTAAGCCTCAAGTATTCACAAAAAACTGCGTAATATTGAAATCTTAGTTAAAATACAGGCTTTTGATTTTCGTAGATTGTTTTGATAGTTGGAATCAAAATTGTTTGGCCATATTGACTGCTCAAACAACTGTTTTCAAAGTTGAGGTACGACCTCTCAGATAAACAACATTTAATAACGTTGTGTAAGATGGTATCAATCTCCATAGTTGGAATACGGAATACCTCTCTTTCTATTTTACCGTGATCCGGAATACCGCTTATGTTTAGACCGGATTCCGCCTACCGTTTAATAATAAACTGGAATCCAGAATACCAATAAGTAAAAATATTGAATACATATGTCCTAAAAGTGCTTTATGTTATTTTATCTTAATTCAACATTGGCTGCTATTATCATTTTTCACAATCTTCAGTTACAACGAAAGCAAAGCGATACGTACATAACAGAATGTTTAGGCCAAGTGCGGTAAGTGTATAGGATAATGTATATAAAGGGTGCGTTTAAAATGTTTTATGGACTAGTTAAGGCATATTGATATTATGCTAACCGTTTTATTCATACTGGAATACCAATAAGTACTCGTATAAAGATTGAAGATATGTATCCAAGGTTTGCTTTATTATCGTATATCTTAATTATATCTCGGCTTCCCTGATAATTTCTTACAATCGTCAATTACAACACACGCGTAGCGAGACGTACATAACGGAATGTTTAGGCCAGTTAGGGTGATGGTCAATGAAAATGTATATTTAGGAAGCGTTTAGAAAGTTTCTGGAATTGTTGGTAATATATTTGCTGGTATACCTACGTTGAACTATAATCCAGTTAAAGCAAGGATCATCATCATCAGCAGCAGCAGCAGCAGCAGCAGCAGAATAAACAGCAGCAGGAGCAACAACAACAATGCCGACCAGCATAATTAATATCACGATCATCATTGCAACGACCATCATAAAGCATATGTCAACTATTAAGCAATAATAAAAAGCTACAATAATGAAATAGTACAACTAATAATAGTCATTATTCTAGTTGTAGTAGAATCAGTTGAAATATTAATCCATAACTCTCAGCACCTATAAAAACGGATTTGAACAATACATAATCGACTAAAACAGTTAAATCAGTGGTTTCGTTTTATATTGCATACGACCCATGGTCATTGCCTTTTTGAAAATAGCATACTTAAAAAGATTTTGCAATTTGCAAAACGACCAACATTGAATGCCAGTCGAATGAGTAATTTGGAGATCAAAGAAGAAGCAAAAGTTTGTCGCTAGAGCTATGATTCCTAAATAAGATTTAAAACTGTGTGATCATAGAGTTTCATAATAAAAAGCATCATTGTATTAAAATTGGGAACATATAAAGAAAACATTTATTAAAAATAAAAGCCATACATGAAGCATAAAGGCATTTTACACAGACGATATCCAGTAATACTAACGGTTAATGATAACAAAATAATTCACGTAATAATCATATTAAAACTGATTTATCACTACAAAATATACTTCCACTTTCATTGTATTTTTTTTTGCTTTTTGGCGTTTTATGAAGAATGATCTAAGCACGTCAGTTATGAATGAGAGCCCCACCAAAAGAGGTCCAAAAATTAGAATCCTCAAACAGTTTTGAACCAGAGGAACACTGTACCCAGACAGTTTTCCCGGCATCAAGCTGTACAAACGCCTGACTGCTAGAACAGGTATAATGGCCCACTTTGTACCGTGCACTTCCCGTGACGACTGAGCCTTCATTCATCATATGAAGATAAGCATTTGCATTTGGAGGCGTACATGTGTGCATGAGGAACAAGTAGAGTCCCCGTGCTGGAGCGGTGAACTTTCCCGTTGTGGAGCTGTAGCCGTTTCCAAGATTGGTCTCCACTGTACACTATCATCTCACCTGTGGACAGGGTGTTGGTCAGTGGAGAGCGGGCATGAAAAAACACCAGTGGAGTAACGATTTGTCTGAAAAATGAATTGTTATATATTCATTAATATCAATTGAAGGGTTTCAGTAAGTTGGTTTTATTATCGTAAACTTGACATTATTGTAACGAATTGATAGAAGTGCGAGATTTTTTATGTTTTATCAAACGATACAAATTATCGTGGCAATCTAAAGACGTTAGTTTGATAGCGTTTAATTAGTCTGACACTATCAAAAGTTAACAAGTCAAGTTAAAGAGATGGAAGCACGCTCGATCGCCCAAATCTGTCCACTTACGAATTCGTAAAAAAAGCTTAGAGTGACTGATTCCTCAGGAAATGTATGGTTTTGATGGTTACCTTTAAATCTGTCATTGGAGAAATAGCCAATAAACATTATACCTTTAACATTGGATGCAATAACAACGTGAATGAGTGGTCTCTAGCCTAAAGCGAACATATTTAAATCGGCAATTCCAGAAAGGCATTAAGATAGAAACAATTCCCACATTACCTTGCGCTACGACAGTTTATAGTTTGAGGTTAAATACATTTCTGTCACATGAAGGTCTCATTTTTGCGACATTCATAAACACTCAATTACAACACTTTAAATTACTACAACTGTGTTAATTGGTATCTTCTTATATTATATAAAAACTTTTTATTTTATAAATTGATGATATGAAGTTATTTATTAATGAATAAGATTGGGCAGAGTTAATAATCAGAAAAAGAACTGAACGATGCTCATCCGTATGTCGCAAGTAAAACTAAAATATTTCCGTATAATAATAATAATAATAATAATAATAATAATAATAATAATAATAATAATAATTATATAAATTATAAAATAAATAAATAATAACAATAATAATAATAATTATAATAATCATAATAATAATCATAATAATAAGATAATAATACTTATTATTAGTATTATTACAATTATTATGATTATTATTATTATAAAAATGAAAATAATAAAATAATAATTATTTTAATAATAATAATAATAATAATAATAATAATAATAATAATAATAATAATAATGATGATGATAATAATATTTTGGAACATGTGTGTTGGTTTTTGTTTAAAACGTGCCAATGATTTCTGAAGACAAGTTTCCCGTATAGACAGAAAGTGAAAACTAGCTGCGCCCCTTGTGGCCATTTTTTTATGAATCGACATGGGGTGCAGGAAATTGATATAAGGTCAGCTAAGAAACATTTCTGTTAAAATGGATAGTTATTATCAAAGCGGAATGAAGTAATTTTCATGAGTATTCATCCGAACTTATTTCATTCTCAGTTTGAAAGTTCTCACAACACTTCATTTTTAAAGTGCACAAAAACTAAAACCTGAACTAACCTTTTATATCATTGAAGGCGGCAATGGTTTGTTCTAACGTAGTGTTAGAATCGGAAACTATCTTCTCCAGTGTGCTGGACTGGTTTCTCTCAATTTCCTCCATGAGCGAAACCAGTCTTCATTTGCTTGCTCCTGTTGTTCTTTAAGGACATCAACGGTCGCGTGTAAACGTTTCTTCCTTGATCCGTGTTAGATCTTCCTCAACAGTTTTGCTCACGGCCTTGTTTTCTTTTAACACTTTCTCAAAAGCGAACTCCATGCGAATCATCCTCTCGAGCACCTTTTCTTCGTAGTCGTATTTTGAGCATGCTGGACACGATGACTCGGAGGCCACGGTCACGCTGACCAGTAACAACAGCTGAAGTAGTCCAGTCATTTTCTTTCAATAGATGTTACTGTTAGTTGACAGGTTTGCTGAATGTTCGCGAATGAGAAAATGACCGTTAAATATATTTAAGTGCAGCTATAGGATAATAATGCATACCGTAGTTTCTCAAATTTTCCTCATAGAAGTCAAAATGCTGCAAGGTAAAGCGATTACACGAAAAGATACAAAGGGTTATTAGAACTATGTTTTGATTCGGGTGGTAGTATTTGAATGGAGTGGAATTTTGCAGATTCTTATTCCACGAGGCACTAGAATTCAAAATCTGCAAAAGTCCACGAGAGTCGGAAACGACATTGCGGATCAAAACGCAATACTATTAACCGTTTTATTTTATACAGTACTGGTTTTAGTAATTTAAAGATACATGATTTAATTATAAATGTCATTTCAATGACGCGCCGTTTTCTTTTCTGACGTCATTTTAACATTTCACAATGACACTTGTTAAAACGCGACGTCAACAGATTGGAATACGGCCGTATTACACTGGAGTTGATTAAGGACAACCGTATTTTGCGATATGTATTGCCCGCGGATTTATGAGAACCAAGTACCATTTAAAAGGATTGATTTATAATCTTGTTAACTGGATCATCAACACATTGTTATTTATTTTTTATTTTTTACGATTACATGAAATCTAGGCTTAAGATTTTACCCGTACATTTCTAAACATGCACTCGTGGTTCGCATTATATCAACTAAACAGCTTAGGCGATAGCAGACAATTATATTATGTAGGTGGTTATTGAACTTTATGATTGATATTTTGTTAAAAAAAGTAGAATCAGTTTTAAACCATATTTGGTTTCGCAAGTTCATCGTTGGTTTAAGTTATTAACGACGGGGTGTTTTATGCTAATGTGAACTGTAAATTTTAAAACCGGGCTTTCGTCATAAAATTTCAGATTTACTTTAAGCAATATTACGGTAGTTGCAATGTGCGTGGAAAAGTTTATACCAGAAACTGTATAAGTATTCCCCATCCAAGATAAAAAGATTACTGCATGTTGCAGGCCTGCAATGTTGGTATAAACAGATATATAGAAGCTGCGGCAAGCAGAAATGGGTCATAATATCGTATTGTCTTGAATTCCATCAGTTTTAGTTCATACTATATGTATATATTATAGTTTGAGCAACCTATTTGATAACTTTAAAATAAAAAAATAATTATATGTTTTAAAGATACACCCTTTACCTTTATTACACATATCATATAAGGAAACAGCAGTCATTTTGTCATTAACAACAAAGTATTACGTCATTTTGTGGGTGAAATTACGTCGTATTTAATATACGACCCATTTTTGCTTGTCCCGGTTCGATGTGGCATTTGCAGATGGGCGGCTAGTTATCATTTATCCCGAATGAAATATCTATCAAATATAATGTTAATCTGCCATTTAATGCTACAAAAGTGATAAAGCACCTCTGTTTAGCGTCAACATGTGTGATTTACATTCAAAACACGTCTAACGTTGCAATTATGATGTTTAAAAGAGCTGATATGTCCGATTTTTTACCTAAGAAGATATTTCTTCTGGGATGTATTGGCTGATAACTTTTTCATACATAAACCATGAGTGTTTCCGCATTGGGTTTAACCAATAAAAACTGTGAAAATATTTTGAAAACAAGCCTGACGACTCTAAAAAAGAGAAAGAAACTAGTCTCGTAATAGTCATGGTAAAGCTATATTGATGAGTGTGTTGCCTGTTTGTTGTTTATGTACGTTTGTGTCTCTCGGTCAGTGTCGCCCTTGACCTTGTGCCTCTAAACAGGGTTCATAGTTGACGTTCTAGATACTTGGCTTGTTCCTGTAGATGTCATTGTATTATTGACCTTATAAACTTAACATTGGTATGCTTTTATCTTTATTGGTTTAAACCATATGCATTTTAATAAAACAAGTTAAACATAATCAAAAGATTTACATTGGGAACAATGCGCAAAAATTAGAAAAGTGATACATAAGCATATAATAAAATAATCACGTATAGTTGAGAAGGAAGCCTTGAATCGTATAATATTTCTTGATTATGTCATTCTTCCAAGCTGCTTAAACTCGTTTTAACTTGTTTATAAATCTAGAAAATCAAACAATTAAATATTTATCAAGCGACACTACGAAATATCATGGGTGGTGTATGAAATTCCAACATATAATTAAACTCATAACAGTCATAAACTTTAACTATGTCTTCTGGAAATATTTAATTTGAATACCAAGTCAAATAATGCTTTGCAGATTTCGTATCACTGATCAAATTAATGCCGACATCGAAATTATAAAATGAAATATTTGAACACAAATCTTTGCAAATCGTATAAAACATACATTTCTACGAGGTCTTAAAATCCTAACACGAAAGCCGGTGCAATACTAGAGTTAATGACCTTGTATTTGGGTAATACAGATTGTGCATCGCGCATACGAAAACATTCAATAACGTATTCTAGAAACGATATAGTGTGCGATTAAGAGAATATTCGATATCTGTAACACAACCCTTTTCTCAATTGACTGCACTTCTTAATTATGTGATTTCATATTGGCCGAGTTATTTGTCCAAGGCTAGCAGTATTGGCCTGAGCCCGAAGAAGTAGTGTAGTAGTAGTAAAAGTAGTAGTAGTAGTAGTAGAAGTAGTAGTACTACTACTAGAAGTAGTAGTAGTAGTAGTAGTAGTAGTAGTAGTAGTAGTAGTAGTAGTAGTAGTAGTAGTAGTAGTAGTAGTAGTAGTAGTAGTAGTAGTAGTAGTAGTAGTAGAGGTAGTTGTAGTAGTAGTAGTAGTTGAAGTAGTAGTAGTAGTAGTAGTAGTAGTAGTAGTAGTAGTAGTAGTAGTAGTAGTAGTAGTTGTAGTAGTAGTAGAAGTCGTTGTAGAAGTGGTAGTACTACTACTAAAAGTAGTAGTAGAAGTAGTAGAAGTAGTAGTAGTAGTAGTAGTAGTAGTAGTAGTAGTAGTAGTAGTAGTAGTAGTAGAAGTAGTAGTAGTAGTAGTGGTAGTAGTAGTAGTAGTAGTAGTAGTAGTAGTAGTAGTAGTAGTAATAGTATTAGTAGTAGTAATAGTAGTAGTAGTAGTAGTAGTAGTAGTAGTAGTAGTAGTAGTAGTAGTAGTAGTAGTAGTAGTAGTAGTAGTAGTAGTAGAATATGTAGTAGTAGAAGAAGTAGTAGTAGTAGTAGTAGTAGTAGTAGTAGTAGTAGTAGTAGTAGTAGTAATAGTAGTAATAGTAGTAGTAGTAGTAGTAGTAGTAGTAGTAGTAGTAGTAGTAGTAGTAGTAGTAGTAGTAGTAGTAGTAGTAGTAGTAGTAGTAGTAGTAGTAGTAGTTGTTGTTGTTGTTGTGGTTGTTGTTGTAGTAGTAGTAGTAGTAGTAGTAGTAGTAGTAGTAGTAGTAGTAGTAGTAGTAGTAGTAGTAGTAGTAGTAGTAGTAGTAGTAGTAGTAGTAGTAGTAGTAGTAGTAGTAGTAGTAGTAGTAGTAGTAGTAGTAGTAGTAGTAGTTGTTGTTGTTGTTGTTGTTGTTGTAGTAGTAGTAGTAGTAGTAGTAGTAGTAGTAGTAGTAGTAGTAGTAGTAGTAGTAGTAGTAGTAGTAGTAGTAGTAGTAGTAGTAGTAGTAGTAGTAGTAGTAGAGGTAGTGGTTTATCTGACTCTTTTGAAAAATATAACCATGCGATCAGTTTTAAATTAAAAATAGTTTTATATATATATTATAAATACTTTTAGAATTTTTTTTTATAAAAAATGTTACGCCTTAAATAGGACTCGAACCAATGTCCTATTGGTCTACAGGCGGGAAACGAACCAGAAGAAGTTTCACCTTACCAGATAGTTTTCTAAAGTTTGAAAAATTATAACTAGATTTCACATCAATGTATAGATATTTGTAATCATCATGTTTTTCTGTAGGTAAGTTGAAGAAACTTTGAACAAAATAATCCCTTTGTTGCTGTATCGCGGTAAGATAAAAGATTAAAAAGAAGTTTGCCATCCTATTACGTCCTGTATTTTTTTACTTTCGTGCAAGCATGGGAAAGATACTCAGGTCAAAACAAAATGTGTGCCTGTAAACTTTCATATTTTGGATTTTAATGTTGTAAAATAGCATATTCAGTTGGTATTTGTCTTGTAATATGTATATACAATGGTCAAGAAAATTAATTTGGAGCTAGATTGGAATTTTCATGTTAGTTTAATAAAGATGTAAAGCATAATTTTAAAGCAAATTGATATTCATACTTAATTTTTATAAGGCAATACTCCCAAAGTCTTAAAGGTATAAACATGAAACGTCATAATAAGGTAGGTCTGATTTAGTGGGTGGAGTACTGAGTAACCGTTCAGCCTGCGATACCGTTAGAGTTATTGCCCTTTTCAATTTTCATACTTATGTTTTTTGTCCGAGCATCACGTCAAAAAACAATTACCATAGGGGGTAATGATTTCAAATTTCATATTCAATTACATATACATCTTAATGAGGAGAGGAGCACTCTTAAAATATAACTATTATCTATTTTCAACTGCTTTCGTCTGTCAAACAACAAAGAAGATACACTGCAAGGGAGATACTATACTACAATCGGCAGGAAATATTGGCATACAGTGGCGGCTCTTGTTGAAGCATTGACGGTAAATTATAACAAAAGTAACTCGCGTAATGATAGTATTTTTCTGCCCTTTAGCTTGTTATGTGCAATGAAATAAGCTCTTCAGTTGTGAATGAGAGCACCACCAAAACTGGTCCAACGGTACGAACTATTCTCATTCAGTTGTCTGCTTGAGCTCCCACTGGAACATTGTACCCAGACAGTTTCGCCTACATCAAGCTGAACAAACACCTGACTATTAGAACAGGAAAGAGATTCCTTCTCATACTGTACACTTCTAATGAGGACTGACCCGTCCTTCACTATCTGGAGATAAGAATATTTAGTTGATGATGTACAAGTGTGCATGAAGAACAAGTAGAGACCCCGTTCTGGAGCGGTATACTTGCCCGTGGTGGCGCTGTAGCCGTTTCCGTGGTTGTTCTCCACTGTCTTGTCCACTATCACCTTACCTGTAGACAGGCTGGTGGTCTGTGGAAAGTGAGCGTTAAAGTACACCAGTGGAGTAGCGATTTGGTCTGAAAAACGATTGTGATATATTTATAGATATCAATTATAGTTTGTTTGTGAGAGTGGATAGTTTTACTTGGCATTATTGTTACGAAATGATAAAAGTGCTAGTTATTTATCAGAGGATAGAAGTAGGCGTAGCAAAATGAAGACTTTAGTTTGATAACTCTTATTTTGCCTTTCATTTTGTAGATAAGATATATAAAATCAGTTCATATTTAACAAGACTCACACTCGATATAATGTTGAAAACATTTTTTTTCAATTTTTCTTACTTTTATGATAAAACTAAACAGCTAATGCGATAAACTTATTCTGATATAATTGTATTTATACAATTCAATTTTTCAAAACATTACTTAAATTGTCAGCAAAATAGATTTTCATTCCCTATCATTTTTTTAAAAATAATAACTTAAGGTGGAATGCGACCCTGAGCGAATTTTCGAGTTAATTTCTGTAAACTGGTTTACGAATAGAAGAGCATATGCCAAGTTAGGGACTGTTTTTACTTTTTCAATATTCGGAACAGTTTTGAAACTACGAGTCTCCAAAATATACCACTGACGTCAATTTTGAGATGTCTGTCTTTTTTGCGATCCAGCAACAATAACCGATGTTTTCATCAATTCTTTATTTACCGCTATGAAATGTCAACATCAAGTGCTTTTTGTGAAAATGTTCACGGACATATTTGTATTTCTCTTATATAACGTTTTTTTTATTTTAAATTCGTCTAAAACGTCATTTTTCGCGAGAAAAAAAGGCGTCATGTTTTGCTGAAAAAAGTGCGCCTTTTTTAAATTAAAAAAAAACTGTTCGTTTAAATTTTGATTGTTTTTAATACATGTATTCATTTTTTTATTACCAATCGCCTGATATCAAGAAAAGTGTACCTTACCGACTTCGTTTTTGCTCAGTATCAAATAATCTAACCCATATACCTGTTTTTTAATTCAATACGTATTGTATTAAAATGTTTAACACGACGTTAATCAAAATATTATTTATGTTCATAAGAGTTTTGTATAAACCACTGACAAATAATTATTACATTTATTGTTGTTTTTTTTTGTTAAATTTATAATTTAACATTGTTTTCTTCTGTTGAATTCCGAATATTAAACATTGTCAAATCAGTATAGCACTGATCCTAAATGAACAGATTCAATTGTTTCTATAAGCTCATTGTGTTAAGGGTGGTTATAGCTCACGTACAAACTCACGCACAAACACCCAGGTACAATTAAGGCACGCACGCGTTAAAACGCACCCCACTCACCATCACACATTCAAACACGCGTGCACACGCATGCATGTAAGCGCACACGCATACACATACACACACACACACACACACATACACACGGGCGCACGCTCATGTACGCTCTCACATGCAGGTATGTATGCACGCGCGCACACGCATTGAACGCACGGCAGAGACTTTGAGTGCGAGATAAGGTTGCTATGTTGGCTTCTGTATCATGGACATTGAATGCACCGCTTAAAGTTGTTTCATAAAATTGCTTGTACGCACAAGAGACTTTGAGTGCGTGATAAGGTCAGGAAAACAGAATATCAGTTATGCGTTACAACAAACAATGCGTTGATTATCAAAATAAAACAGCATTTTACTGCACTTATAAAATTAACTTTAATATCATCATTTTAACTATTTGGAACATATATTTTATCGTACTGTGTGTGTGTGCTGCGTGTGTGCATGCGTGCGTACGTGTGTGTGTGTTTGGGATGCGTGCATGAGGGGGGTATTCGGGCGTGCATGTGAGTGCGTGTGTGTGAACTATAACAACCCTTTATAAGATGAGATTATAGAATCGATCCAATGTGATCATTTATAATCAGTGTAAAACGCAAGTATAAAACACAATACGCAATGCTTAAAGATGCACTCTTGCTCCCAAATACGATTTACCGCAATTAATAATATTGTTTTAATATTCCTTAAAGGTTAAACACAATATCGAAAACAGTGGTTCTTATTAAGGATACCGAGTTTAATTTGAAAGAAATGTGCATAAAACACGGTATTTCAACCTTATGAGACGATAGTAGATTACAGTAAATCATTTAGCATTCACCAATCATTTTAATATTTTCTCGCTTTCTACAATAAAATACAAGGTTACAATCTTGTTATCAGTAAATAATATTTTGCATAAATTTATTAATTAGTAAGTAGTAAGGGTTAATCAATCAAAATTGATGTTTGTTAAACATGTGTATGTATTGATTTTGAATAAGAGTGTCACTTTAATACTTTAGTGTGTTTTACATTAACGCCGGTGTAACATTCAGTTTCGACCCCGTTATATATTGACCCCATGAGTCATTTTTTCTGTTCGAAGAATGACCTATCAATTTTAAACGTTAACAACTGAATCCCCAAAACGTTGTGTAACAAATAGCCCTCGTTTAAAGTTTATCAATGGTTTTATTCAATACCAAACTTAGTAAATCATATTATAGTTACACCTTACTAAATTGAATTTATTAATTGTATGTTTTTTATACAACGATAACCGATTGGTTACATCAAACTAAGATCCAAATCACAGACCTCTATTATCGCGTATTTTATTACATTTTGCTCCGATAATGACAAAAAGAAATAAACTTGGATGTTGCTAAGGGGGAGGGGGGGGGGGGGTTGGCGGTTGCACCACATCTACTGCATGGATCCATTTGTGCTTATTACGATGTAGATTTTTGTCGAATGTCTGTTTTTTGTTTGTATGTTATGTTTTGTGATTAAAGTGAATGTCACACGCTGAATTTACTATGCTTTTGCTTAGTCTAGAGCCTTTTAACTGCAGATCTATGCTGATTTCTATCGAAAAAAATGGTAACTGATAAAGTAGTTGAACTATTTGTTGTGGTGTTATTACTGTATATGAATATATAAAAAAACAAAGCACTAATCAGCATAGTCCCATGACTTGAAACATTGTTGATGTGTATAATCAAATTATTCTTATTCGGCAAATGAGATTGCTAAATCATTTAGAAAGCCTCTCATTAAATTGCCGCCGGATTTAATACATCTGTCGGTGTATAAAGTTGGTTATTTAGCGCCTTACAAATATCCCTTACATACAACTTATCAGAGTTTAATACTAAACAAGACACTCTAAAATTTATTATCTTACCATTAAATTAACAAAAACAATGAGTTCGATTAACGTCATGGTAAACGCTTTAATACAATACGTATTGAATAAGAAACAGATACAGGGGTAATATTATTTGAAATTGCGCCAAAACAAAGTCGGTAAGTTACACTTTTCTTGATATTCAGCGATTTGTAATAAAAAATGAATACATGTATTAAAAAAAAATCAAAAATTAAACGAAAGGCGCACTTTTTTCAGCGAAACACGACGCCGTTTTTCCCGTGAAATTTGACGTTTTTCAGTGAATTGAAAATTAAAAAAACGAAAATAATAAGAAAGAAAAATATATGTCGTTGAACGTTACCACAAGACGAACGTTAGGTTGAAATTTCATAGCGGTGAGCGAAGAATTGGTGAAAATATCGGTTATTGTAACGGGAACGCAAAAAATGACAGATGTCTCAAAATTGACGTCAGTGGTATATTTTTAAGACTTGTAGTTTCAAAACTGTTCCCAATATTGAAAAGGTAAATGCAGACCATTACTGGGCATATGCTATTCTATTCGTATACCAGTTTTCAGAAATTAACTCGAAATTAAAAATACGTAAAATATTGCTTATAGTGAGTGGCTAGTATCTTTAACGGTCTTGCATAAGTTTCAGAAATATATTTAAAAGCTTTACAAGCTGTATTTTATTGGTTCGTCACAATACCATTATACTTTAAAATATAATGTATAAAATGTGCGGCTAACAATTATGTACATTTCGATTTTGCGATAATTTCCTGAAGGAAGAATCTTCCCATTCGCGTGGGGTCAAATTAGTCCAAACTACATCATAGATTAATTTAGGGCAGATGATCGTGTTTTTAACATCGATAATAAAAGAAGAAAAACAGATTATATGAATTAAAGGCAGGCAAATGGATTTTCAATCAAACAGGGTAATGATCTGTAAATGTAAACAATGAGGTTTCATAATAAACAAATTGTAGGGTTTCTTGATGGACAACCATGCTGTTTTCTTGATAAAAAAACTGCTATGTCATGCTACAAAATAGTGAGATATGGTTAAGACATATCATATCAATGTCATGTTGTTTATTAAACGCTGATATATTGAGAGAACAGTGGGAAAGTCTTACACACATATATCTATATTTTAGAGCAGGACACACCAACCGGTTTTATGCTCATGGTTACAAGAATCTTTCTTGGTATTCTATGGTGCAGGTTTTTAGATGAAATGATTTGTCGATATCTAGATACCATTTTGAAATTGTTTAAGGCAATGTATCGTTTTGATTGTTTCTAATGAATCTGTCATTGGAGATATAGCCAAAACACATCATACCATTAACATTGGGAAATTACAACGTGAGTGAGTGGTTTCTAGCCTAAAGCGAACATATTTAAATCGGTTTTTCCAGACTGGCATTAAGATAGCAACGATTCCCACATAACCTTGCGCTACGACAGTTAATTGATATAAGGTCAGCTCAGGAATATTTCTCTTAAAATGGATAGTTATGATCAAAGCGAAATGAAATAATTTTCATGAGTATTCATCCGAACTTATTTCATTCTTCGTTTAAACGTTCTCACACCACTTCATTTTTAAAGTCCATAAAAGCTAAAACCTGAACTAACCTTTCATATCATTGAAGGCGGCAATAGTTTGTTCTAATGTAGTGTTAAAATCGGAAACTATCTTCTCCAGTGTGCTGGACTGGTTTCTCTCATCTTCCTCCATGAGCGAAACCAGTCTGCGTTCTGCTTGCTCCTGTTGATCCTTAAGGGCATCAACTGACCCGCGTTAGGTCCTCCTCAACAGTTTCGCTCACTGCCTTGTTGTCCTTTAATACTTTCTCAAAAGCGAACTCCATACGGATCATTCTCTCGAGCACCTTTTCCTCGTAGTCGTATTTGGAGCATGCTGGACACGATGGCTCGGAAGCCATGGTCACGCTGACCAGTAACAATAACTGAAGTATTACAGTCATTCTGTAACGAGCATTCAGTGGGTGTTGCTGTTAGTTGACAAGTTCGCTGAATGTTCGCGAATGAGAAAATAATCGTTAAATATATTTAAGAGCAGCTATAGGATACTAAATGAATACCGTATTTTCTCAAATTATTCTCAGTCTTCATAGAAGTCAAAATGCTGCACGGTTAAGAGACAACACGAAACGATACAAATGGTAATTAAAACTGCATTTTGATGCAGTAACTAATGATTAAATGGAGTGGATTTTTGCATATTTATATTCAAAGAAGCGCTTCCTAGATTTTAAAATCTGCAAAAGTCGACGAGAGTCGAATACAACGTTTCAAAACAAAAAAGCTGTACTTATCACCTTTTGCTTTATACATTACTTGTTTAAGTCATTCAAAAGAAGCATTATTGAAAAATAAATGTCGTTAAAATGGCGCACTGTTTTCTTTTATCACGTTATTTAAACATTTCACAATGACACTTGTTATTACGTGACGTCAACAGATTGGAATACTTTCGTATTGCACTGGAGTGGAATTAGGATAACCGTATTTTGCGATATATATTGCGTGCGGATTTATGATGAGTAAATTCTAAAGCACGATACCGGGTACCAATAATAAGGGTTGATTTTTACTCTTGTTAACTTGATCATTAAAACTTTATAATTTAGTTTGTACGATTTCATTATATCTGGGCTTTGGATGAAAAGCAATAAATATCTCTCTATTTGTACCTTTCAAAACATGCAATCGTGGTTCGTATTTTATTAAGTAACCAGCTAAGGCAATGGCCGGCAATCATATCGCGTCAGTGTTTGATATATATTTTTAAATTATGTCATTGGGAATCAGTTTTTAGCCATGTTTGGTTGGGCAAGTGCATCGTTTGTTTAAGTTATTTACGACGCAGTATGTTATACTGATGTGAACTGTAAATTTTCACACCGGATTTAAGTCTTACCATTTTCAGATTTACTTGAAGCAATATTACGGTAGTTTCAATGTGCCTGGAAAGTTTTAAGAAGAAACTGTTCTCCACCCAGGATAAGAATACTAAATCGATTAAGTCGAATGCCTATTATTTTGGTCTTACCAGATATATAGAAGCCGCGACAAGCAGAAAGGAGTCATACTATTGTATAGTCCTTACCTCAATCAGTTTCAATTCATATTATTGTTTTAGCAACCTTGTTGATATGTTTGAAAATAAAAAAATAAAAAACCTTTAACCCGTTATCTTTATTACATTATATATATGAAACAGCAGTTATGTTGTCAGTAATATCAAAGAATCACGTCATTTTGTGGATACAATTAACTCGTATTTACTGTAAGAGCCATTGTTCCTTGTCGCGGTTCTATGTGGCATTTGCAGATGGGCGGCTGGTTATCATTTACCCCGAAAGAAATGTCTAGCAAAAAGAATGTTGATCAGGCATTTAATTGATATAAAAGTGATTAACTGATATAAAAGTCATTAAGTACCTCTGTTTTGTGTCATGTGTGATATACCTTCAAATTTTGTCTGACTTGCAAGTATAATGTTTTATAGATATGTCCGTTGTTTTTTTTAAATGATATCTGTCTTCTAGAATGTATTGGCTGATAGTGTTGCCTTACATAAACCAAGACAGTGTCTGTATAGTGTTTAACTAACAAAAACTGTGATAGTGATTTAGACATTATGCTTGGCGAATTTTATAAAAAAAAGGTCGAGAAACCAGAATGATTGTCCTTTGACCTCATAGTCTTGATATAGCTATGTTGATGCTAGAATGGTCTGTATGTGGTGTTTGTGTCTCCCGTTCAGTGTCGACCTTAACCTTGTGCCTAATAACAGGGTTAATATATAACGTTTCTGTTACTGTGTTTATCCCTATAGTGTTTTTTTTCCTTTGACACTCCTATCAACTCGCGATCACGGTACTTTAAGACCGCGTGGCTGTCATGCCGTTATGCTCACGCCGCTTAGCCGTTAGCTCGATATTTATAAAAAATATCAAAACGTTGACAAAAACTATAGAAAGGTAGAATACTAATGTATCTTGATTTCATGCTCTGCACCCATTTAAATCGCATATGCATTTTCTTCAGTATTGGAGTTCAAAAAGGCCGAATATATTTT
This sequence comes from Mya arenaria, assembly GCF_026914265.1. NCBI lineage: Eukaryota > Metazoa > Mollusca > Bivalvia > Myida > Myidae > Mya > Mya arenaria. The sequence continues at coordinate 14,889,760 of NC_069131.1, read as the reverse complement.
TCAAAAACAAAAGACAATCGGCAAGGAGACGTCAAAAGTCACTATTTTATGAAATGAAATATTAGTCCGCTTACTCCAAGCGGCTAGGCTAAGCAAATCTAATCATGCGCTGGAAGGCCGCTAGGCCACACATATCAGGTACATTAAAATTATTCAATGATCAAGATGAAAAATGAGCCTTGAACGTTATGACTTGTCACTAAATGACAAAATAATAACTAAAAACTAATTACCAGTCATTTGCGTAGCGATTATGCCGAGTTGTGGTTAAATTATAATGTAACTTTTTACATCGATAGACAACAGTTTTTTCTATATCATTATTTTGATATTAGTTGGGATCATTAAGTGGGGTCATACTTGATTGTTCAAACAATTTCATAGTTTAGATACGCCCTGTCAGATATATCGCGTTGTATAACGCTGTGTTAGATGTACACCACCGTCATAGCTGAATCCAGAATACCGCTCTATTTTTATTTTTACCGTGATCAAGAATAACGCTTATGTTTAGACAGGAATCCAGATAACCATTTGATTTTGAACTGGAATCCGGAATACCAATACATATACAAAATAAATAAATATGAACCACTATTGCTTCATTTCCGTACATATTGTTTATATATTTGGTTTCTCAGACTATTTGTACAATCGTGAGTTGCAACACACGCGTAGCGTGACGTATATAGCATACAGTTTATGCCTATTACGGTGAGGGTCAAGGCTAATGCATATTTAGGATGTGCTCAGAGAATTTCTTGTTATCGTCAGTGACAACACATGCGTAGCGAGACGTACATAGCATACTGTTTATGCCTATTACAGTGAGGGTCAAGGCTAATGCATATTTGTGATGTGCTCAGAGAATTTCTTGTTATCGTCAGTTGCAACCCACGCGTAGCGTGACGTATATAGCATGTTTATGCCTATTACAGTGAGGGTCAAAGCTAATGCATATTTATGATGTGCTCAGATAATTTCTTGGTATCGTCAGTTACAACACACACGTAGCGTGACGTACATAGCATAATCTTAAGGCCTGTTACGGTGATGGTCAAGGATAATGCATATTTTGGATGCGTTCAGAAGGTTTTCTGGAACTATTATATTTCCTGGTAATGCATGCCTTCGTTGAAATATATAATCCAGTTCAAGCAAGAATATTTCACATAATATCAACACAAGCAATAATGTATGATTGATACATTATGAAAATGACGAGCGATCAGAGCAGGCAGAAATGCTCGGGAATATGACTGAAGCTTCACAGGAGTGCGCGGAAATACATATCCAAAAGGCTGCTTATAAAAAATAGCAACACCATAAGGGCCTGGAAATAAAAGCCTTTTTCCGTTTCAGGCATCATATAATTCGTGTTATTTTCTGTTCTGTTTAAGGATATGTTTACGCCGTACTGACGATGTAAATGAAAGTCACTGTATTCTGTCATTTACAGTGGCTTGCTTTTCCGTATCATCACAACCTTCATTCTCATATCATCACACTCAGCAGCAGAAGTAGCAGCAGCAGCAGCAGCATCACCACCATCATTTTCATATCATCACCATCATCATCAGCAGCAGCAGTACCAACAACAGCAATAACAACATTGCTGAACAGCATTATAATTATCACGATCAGCAGTGTCATCACCATTATAAAGCATATGTGAAATAAAAAACAATATTCAGTAGTATTTAACTAGAAGCAGTTGTTGTAGCAATATGCGTACGTCTAGTTGAAGTAAAGAAGTTGGAATGTTACCCAAAAACTATTTGTTTATAAATAAAATCTATTTGACCAATAAATATGTAAACACAGCCTAACATTCAATGATTCAGAGGTTCTAGTCAATATTGATTGACAATGTATAACAAGTTTGTCTAGAGAAATAAAATATCAGTGTCTATTTCGGCTAAGACAATAATACATTTTATAGTGGTGATACGACTTCTACATATTTCCAAATAGATATGTCCACAAATTTACAACACAACTCAGCATTGGTTTATTGTAGACAAAGGTTAAAAAACAACAAATATAGGCATGACGGTAGATTCATAAGGGAACCATATCAGAAATAAAGTGTTATTAACCTTTATTTCGAGTGGGTCAAATACATGGAGTACCGTTATACTAACAAAATTAGTATATTCAGCACACGTAATTTAAAAGTTATTCTCAGTTTTGAATACATATATATATATATGACAAAACATAAAAGAATCAAGTCCTCGGCATATCCATTGTCACTGAAGTTAGATAGCGAATGTGTTGTCAGATGTTGCGCATATTATTGAAGATGGACTGTTACGAAGATCAAGCGCCTTTTGTAGAAGTATTCACCCGAGATACGAATGTTTTGTTAATGTTGATTCAAGTGTTGACCAGTATGGTCAATTACGCTTAAGTAAAGCTGGCGCGGCAATTTTGTATAAGAAATCACTTCTTTCTTGTATTTCTGTAATTGATACTTTGAAAAAGATCGCATTTCTGGTATTGAGATGAAATGTATGGATCAATACTAGCTATTTATTTCTGTAACAATATGCCTAAAAATAATGATACAAAGTATTACAAATATATGTTTAGTGATTTACAATCATTGATCTTAGTCTTTTTTCAAATGCTTATTTGATTAATGTCACTGCTTGAATGTATGAAATAAGATAGAAGTCTACTGTCTTCACCTTGGTTATATAGGCAGCTAAGCTACCAAGCCGCTTTGCTGCTAGACAGACATGCCTCCAACTTAATGCCGGCAGTACCGTAGTATCACGCCAACAGACAGGTAGCCACCATACCTCAAAGTTCACACCGCCAGGCCGAAAGGCTGCAAATTTCACGCCGTCAAGTCGATAGGCTGCCTGGTCGCTAGGCCATACTTTACACTTCTAGGCTACTAGGCCTCGAAAGCCGGTATATTTAAATTACTCGTACTAAACACGAAGAAAAAGACTAAAACTAACTCAGTGTATAACACAGTTATGTTACATTGAATTAAAACTAAAATCGTATTCAATTGGAAACCATTTTTAATAAATCGTATTTTGGTACTGGGATAATACGTGCTTGTTCAGTATGATTGTTCAAACATCTTTTTTTCAATGTTAAACCATGCTCTCTTAGAAAATTGATTATGAGTCATGTAATATACGGGTGTCACCTCATGCAAGTGTCACCTCATCCGCTCTTGGAGTCCAGAATATTGCTAATTTTAAAACTGGAGTCCGGAAAATTATTTACTACTTTTTAAAATATAAACACCTAAATGTTTGCTCTATATTCTGATATTGAATCCATATCATGGCATCGTGTGCCATTTCATACAATCCAAAGCTTCAACGCACGTGTAACGATACTTACATTCAATAATGTTGTCACGTTATGATCAGGTTTGATGCAAACGTGTCAAGAAAACTTTCGGGAATTATTAAGCCAGACAAAACATATATTGCCTGGATGTGTATTACATTTAACTTTAATCCAGTAGAAACATGAATAATTAAGTACTCATAATCATACCTTAACATGTAATAATGAATTAATAGCCAAGCTGTATGAAGATCACCTGTGGTATAATGTTTTATTGATATATTATATAAAAGAAGAGCAAGCGAAGCAGCGAAAGAACTTCTGAATTCGACTGAAAGTTCAGCTAAGTCTGTTTTGCAAAATTGCGCGGCTAACGTGTTCTCAGTTTACACACATGACATAGAATACAGGCGAAGTGCACAGATGATATCTAACAATGTTTAACTCACGGTAATTGATAACAAAAATCATTCACGTAATGATTTCTTTTTAAATGACTTATTAATCACTGCAAAATTGACTTCCACTTTCATTGTATAGTTTCTGCCTTTTGGCTTTTTATGAACAATGACCTAAGCACGTCAGTTGTGAATGAGAGCACCACCATAACTGGTCCAACGATGAGAATCCTCATACAGTTGTACGTATGCGGCCCCACTGGAGCATTGTACCCAGACAGATTCACTAGCATCAAGCTGTACAAACGCCGGACTAGTAGAACAGGTATACCGTTCCTTGTCATAGTGTTCACTTGCAATGAGGACTGAGCTTTCCTTCACTATCTGGAGATAAGCATATTTGCTTGGAGGCGTACATGTGTGCATGAAGAACAAGTAGAGTCCCCGTGCTGGAGCGGTGAACTTGCCCGTTGTGGCGCTGTAACCGTTGCCCTGGTTGGTCTCTACTGTCTTGTAAACTATCACCTCACCTGTGGACAGGCTGCTGGTTTGTGGAGAGCGGGCGTGGAAGTAAACCATTGGAGTAACGATTTGGTCTGAAAAAAGGATTTGTAATATATGTATTGATATCAATTATAGTTTTTGTATGAGTGGGTAGTTTTATTGTTAACTTGGCATTATTGTAACGAAATGATAAAAGTGCGAGATTATTTATCAAACGATAGAAGTAAGCGTAGCCGATTAAAGACTTTAGTTTGATTACTCTTTTGTTGCTTTCCATTTTGTAGACAAGATATATAAAACTAGTTTATATCAAAAAGGACTTACACTCCATATAATGATGATTTTTTTTAACTTAAATTGAGATAACTTACTTTTATGGATAAGTACTACATGGCTAATGCGATATACTCATTTAAACTTAATTATTTCTATATAATTAAATTTTCAAAAACCTTACTGAAATTGTTGGCAAAATATATTTTCATTTCCTGTCATATTTTTAAATAATCACTTAAGTCGATCTTTAATTTGAATTTTTGATGATGTTTTATCATTGTAACAACCTTTTTGTTTACAATTAATTATTGTTTGACACTTTCAAACGTCAACAAGTCACATTAGGGAGTGGAAAGCACACTTTATCGCTCATATCTGTAAAATATATTTAAAAGCTTAACAAGCAGTTATTGGTTGGTATGTATCAACAATACTTTAATATGTGATGTATACTATTTGCAGCCAACAATTACATTTAGCGTTATTTCCTGAAGGGAAGAATCTTCCCATTCGGGTCCTATCATTCAATGGTAGATGGATCAGTGGAAGCGCATGGTGTCATATTTGTCCAATCACAATCATAGATTGATGATCGTGATTTTAACATCGATAATTAAAGAAAAAACTGCACTAAACAGCTTATCTGAATTAAAGACAGCTAAAAATGACTGTCAATCAAACAGGGTTATGATCTGTAAAAGTAAACTCGTAGTTTCAAAATGAATAAATTGTAGGGTTTCTCAATGGACATGCTGTATTCTTGATTAAAATAAAAACCCTGCTATATTATGTTGCAAAAAAGAAAGATATGGTAAAGACAGATGTCATACCAATGTCATGTTGTTTATAAAACGCTGACATATTGAGAAAGCCGTGGGAAAGTATTTGGACCGTCCTGAATATCAATATCTGTAGTGAGGACAAGGGCAAACCAGTCGGTTTGTATGCTAACTGATACAAGAATTGCTCTTGGTTTTCTTTGGTGAAGGCGTTTAGATGTATTCTTTTTCATTTTTTCTCTTTCTAGAAATCATTTGGTAATTGTTTAAGGCTATTTTGTAAGGCTAGGTATGGTAGGTCATTACTCAGTCATCATTGAAATAGCCAAATACATTATATTTTTAATGATGGGGTTTATAACTGCGTGAGTAATTTGTCGCTTAACTTAAGCAAACATATTTGTATTGGTATATCTATCTTGGTACGAATTGTTTGGTAGAAACAGATTCCTGTCAGACGACTGTCTCATTTCTGCGCCATTCTTAAACACTCAGTAACGCTTGAAATTACTACAACTGTGACAATTCAGTGTGTGTATACCACGGGATAAATAACGTCATAAATGCTAACATTTTGCTTCGAATGAAGACTTTAAATAAAACTAACTTGACTATTTATTCACCATATTAGATGAAACATGGCGCAGTCTACGCCGCTTACATAGTCTCGCCTTCGGACTTTTACTTTAAGCGGCATAGACTACCATTCGTTTCATTTAAAAAGCAAAATATTGCCTTTCGACGTAGCATTTATGACGTAATTTATCACGTGGTATACACACACTGTAATTTATATATTCTCATATTTAGAAAATCATGACCACTTTTAACTTATCATACATGTTAAAATATTTACACTGATCAAACTAATCCGGGTCCCTTTACACTCTGATTTTTAAAAAACAATCCATTTAATACATGGAAAATATGGGGGAAAAATGCAAATATTCCTATCAATATGTATTTCGAACGATCACATGAAAATTTGTCAATGTAAGAAAAGACAAGAGGGTCTATATCGCTCATCTGATTTGACAGATTCTTATAAAAAAATCTAAGGGTATTGATCAGACGACATACTGGACACCGCCCGCCGGAAGGCCGCAGGAGAAATTATTATACGTCCCGTCTTTTTAAACAAGAACAATACTTATTTAATAAAAAAGCTACGAAGGCCAGAGCTGTAACACTATTTAATTTGAAGTTAAATAATTTGTCACTCAATAACTCATTGTTAATGTAAATTATTTCATGAAGTTCGAAGTTGATTTATAAAACTGATAATTGTATAACAATAATAATAATAATAATAATAAAAATAATAATAATAATAATAATAATAATAATAAAATAATAATAATAATAATGATAATAATGATTTTTAGTTTCCCATATAGACAGAAAGTGAAAACTAGCTGCGGCCCCTTGTGGACATTAATTTTTATGGATCGACATGAGTTGAAAAGAATTGATATAAGGTCAGCTAAGAAACATTTCAGTTAAAATGGATAGTAATGATCAACGCGGAATAAAACTATTTTCATCAGTATTCATCCGAACTTATTGCATTCTTAGTTTAAACGTACTCACACCACTTTAGTTTTTAAAGTGCCCAAAGGCCAAAACCTGAACTAACCTTTTATATCATTGAAGGCGGAAATAGTTTGTTCTAACGTAGTGTTAGAATCGGACACTATCTTCTCCAGTGTACTGGACTGGTTTCTCTCAACTCCCTCCATGAACGAAACCAGTTTAAGCTCAGCTTGCTCCTGTTGATCCTTAAGGGCATCAACGGTCGCGTGTAAACGTGTGTTTTCTTCCTTGATCCGCGTTAGGTCTTGCTCCACAGTTTTGATCACAGCCTTGTTTTCATTTAACACTTTCTCAAAAGCGAACTCCATGCGCACCATTCTCTCGAGCAACTTTTCCTCGTAGTCGTATTTGGAGCATGCCGGACAAGATGGCTCCGAGGCCAGGGTAAGGCTGACCAGTAACAACAGCTGAAGAAGTCCAGTCATTCTGTAACGAGCATTCAGTGGATGTTATTGCTACTTGACAGGTAAGCTGAATGTTTGCGAATGAGAAAATAATCGTTAAATATATTTACAGGTAGGATACTTAATGAATACCGTATTTTCTCAAATTATCCTTAGTCCACATGGAAGTCAAAATGCTGCAAGGTTAAGAGATTATTTTGCGATATGTATTGCGCGCGGAATTATGATGCGAATTTAATAAAGCACGATACCGTGTACAATTAATAAGGATTTATTTATTATCTCGTTAATTTGGTCATAAAAACATTTAATTTGTAATTGTACGATTACATTATATTTAGGCTTTGGATGGATAATTAAAAATCTCTCTCGTATCGTACCTTTCAAAACATGCCATCGTGGTTCGTATTGTTTCCACTAAACAGCTAAGACAATGGCCGACAATCATATCACAAACATAAGGGGGTTTTTACATTATGATTTATATTTTTTAAGGATCAGTTATTATTATGTTTGGTTTCGCAAGTGTTACGTTGGTTTACGTTATAAACGACGCAATGTTTTGTGTTGATGTGAATGTGAAATTTAAAAACCGGGCTTTAGTCTTACCATATCCGAATTTCTTTTAAGCGATATTACGGTAGTTTCATTGGAAAAGTTGTCCGTTTTTCCCGCAAAAAATATCCAACAAAATAAGATGGATGTAGCATTTAATTTAACGGTTTTTAAATTTGTTAAGAACGTGTGCAGCGTCGTAGTTTAAACTCGTCTGGAGTTGCAATTATGAAGATTTATAGTTCTGTGCTAATATGTCAGTTTTTAATAAAGAATGCATTTTCTTTGACATTTAGTAAATCAAAATAATTAAAAACCATAAGAGTTTCTGCATTTAGCTTAACAAACTAAAACTGTGAAAATAATTGGATGAAAAAAGCCTGACGTAAAAGAGTCACGAATTAAAACATAGAGCAAGTCTCGTCATTTTCCTTTGATCACGGAGTCTTGATTAAGCGTGTGTGGTCTGTTTGTGGTGTTTGTATGTAAGTGTCTGTCGTTCGGTGTCCTTTACCGTGTGCCTCTTAACAGGATTTTGTTTACTTCTGAGCTTGAATTGTATTGTATAATTGAATTTTTAGACTTAACCTTGGTATCACACGTTATAATGATATTGACAATATAATATTGCACTGTAGGATATAATGATGTTGAAAAGATTGTATTGTTCAAATATGGAAATGATGAATGTCTTGCAAGTTGCAGGTCAAATTTCGAACAGGTAAAATCTAAACAAATTAAGATTTTAGACATAATGAAAACAAAACATTTCACATGTAACATGAATAGGAAATGATGTTGATAGCAGTAAACATCAAGTTCAAATCATAGCTTGCATTCACAAGTATTAATAGACATAAAGGTTGAAAAATATATTGCACATTACCCACTATAATTTATACAGAATGATCGTGTTAAACGGGTGGACGGTTGCATCTAAGTGATCATTGTTATAGTATTTCCTGTGTTGTTGATTGTTACTGAAAAGATATCCACGTATATTTTATGTAAGAACCTTTTAGTGTAATGTACTGAATTAGTGTTCCAACGTTTCTGTCAATTTATTTCGTATCACAACAACATTTTCTACTAATTGTTTGTACACGAAATGTTTTATATAATAAATGCATTCATGAGTTTTATTGTCTACACAGACGAAGTACGGATATTCCATGGGACTGAGCGGAACACAAATGTATCCCGAATCCGAGGGCAGAATGTTTTACTGCAAAGGTACTTTCCACGGTGGCTCGTTGCTATACGTTTCATACTGTTTCTAGAAAGAGGAAAGATTCTATGATAATGCTGGAACTCTGTCGGCACTTTTTCACCGACGTGCGAATGAATTTTCATCTTAACATTTTCATTTTAATAGGAAGGGCATAAAATAATTCCAGGCTCCTGTCGGAAAAATGCAAGAAGTATACAGTAAAAAGGTGTTTAAAACTGAGTGTTCCGTAAATTGTGTCCTAACTTGAAAGTATATCCCTAATGCCTATTTCCTTTCATTAATAGTATGTTTTACTTAAAGATGCACCCTTACTCCCAAATTAGATTAACAACAAGTAATACTATTGTTTTAATATTCCAAAAAGGATGAATGAATGTCGAAAACAATTGTTCTTCTGATGGATACCCAGTTTAATTTGAAAGAAATATGCATAAAACACTGTATTTCTACCTGATGAGACTTAAGTAGATCGCAGTAAATCTTTTCGCAGTCACCAATCATTTAATATTTTTGAGTTTTCAGCTATTAAAAACACGGTTACAAATTGTTATAAGTAATTCATATTTTCCATAAATTCATTATTCAGTTAGTTAGTTAAGTTTCATCAGTCAAACCTAATGTTTGTTTTACATGTGTAAGTTTTGAATTTGAATAAGAGTGTCACTTTAATCCTACAAGAAATAGAATATATGGATGCATAAATATAATATAAATTCACGTTCAATTACATCCAGAATCGAGCGTAGAAGGATTACTAATATAACAAACAAAACAAGCGCATTTTTAGCTCTTTCATTCCTTCGATATAGACGTTACTTTATAAAAATTCTATTCAAAAAGAAGAATATGTGACACCGTTTTGCAAAACGTTTCCCACTTCATCTTGATATCTAGGTCGTAGTACGATAATGCATGCTCTCTTTACATGTAATTTACCTTTTTGAATATACTAACATCACAATGGGTACACTTTTTAAAACAAACTTCAATTAAGACATAATTTATAAAGTAATTAATATTATGTGAAATATACAGTCTAACAGATATAATGTTAAACAAATATAACATTAGTAACAAAAGTATTGCTTTTATGATAAATATGCATAGATATATTCTTATCGAGAGTAAAACATTGGCATTATCAAAACGAATCCAATTAATTGAAGTTTTATTGCACAAAAGACAATTTGTTATACAAGGACATGAATGGTAGGCCTAAATTTGATATCCTCCTCATTTACAGAGTTAATAACATTTTATACATATTTATTTTTTAACAGTATTTTTTATTTTATTTCATTCTCTTTTCACCACGTAACGTCAGACGCGTTAATGTCGAAAGCAAAATTCTAAGTCTAATTCATGGTAACACACAAATTAATGGTTATATTAATATGTGGCCTTTATATAAGCATTTATAAGTGATGTTCTTTAACCATTAATTGTAACTGTGTTATCTATGGTTAGCAATGGAAACCCAATTTATAATTGGCTCAATTAAAAAGACAATTTTGCCACTACGGCGTTTACTCTATGAAATCCATAAACTATCTCTATGTTAGGCGGACAGTTTTATGAAGTCGCAACGCTGCACAACAGCATACTTATCATTTGTGAATTAGAGCACCACCAAAACTTGTTTAACGATAAGAATCTTCAGACGGGATCCTGCCTGCATCCCCAGTGGAGCATTGTGCCCAGAAGTGGATTACGGCATCAAACTGTACAAAGGCCTAACAACTAGAAACGTTATTATAGACGTTGACACCCTGATAGCTTGAAATGAGGACTAAGCCTTATATCACTATATGGAGAAAAGTATATTTATTTGTATTGTTGCATGTGTTCGTGTAAACATGTATACTCCACGTGCTGGAGTGATGGATTTTGCCTTGGTATAGCTTTTGCCATTGCCCTGGATGGTCTCCACTGTCGTGTAAGCGCTGTCACTTCAGGCTGCTGGTATGCGTAGAGCGGACGTGGAATAACACTAGTGGGGTAGCGATTTTTTTAAACTTAATGTATAATTGTATTTTTCGGGAATTTTTTTTTGTGTAAACATGTCATCATTTAAGAAATAAGAGCGATATATTTTACGTTTGTAACAAATAAATGAAGGTAGTATATTTATGATCTGTGTTTGATACTTCCTTTAACGTGTGTGTTATAAAAACACAAAAACGTTTCATTTCTTATAAAAAGGTTAGTGCGACTAGTGAAATGTTGTTCCGATGTTAATTTGTCTGTCCATTCGTCTGTTTTTTGTCAGTCTGTCAGTACTTTGCCGCACTTTATATCGCCTGATTGTACACACTAATATACGTGTTATATTCTGTTCCGCTGTTCATACGTCCGTTTGCCCATCTGTATATTTGTCTGACCGTCAATTTTTTGGTCATACATCCAAAAGCTTGACTTTTACACACTGATGATAAACTGTGATATACTGAGATATACTTTTCCGCTGTTCATTCTCTTGACGGTAAGTGGGTGACTTGGGCGTACATCCAAACTTTTACACACTTGTATACTTGTAAAATACTGTTCCGTTGTTCATTCGTCCGTCTATCCGGTAACATGTATACGTCTGTCAATCGGCATATTTGTCGGTTTGTCATACGTCCAATCACTTTACTTTAACACACTCGCATACGAGCTAAATATTGTTCCGCTGTGCATTCGTCCTGTCTATTTTAGTGTGTCGTTCACTTGGCCATACATATTATCCCTTAGTTATACCAACTTGTTTTATAGGTTTTTTATAATTTGTTTGACCATTGTAGAGGTATAAAAGCATAAACCTAATACCCAATTATTTCTTAAAAATGTATTCTTTGCAATAATTCCTGCCAGCGCATTTTAATGGTACATTTGCGTTCATTCCTTTATAATCCAGTTTTATAGCTTTGGCCGTGCGCCCACGTTCTCTAAACTATACCATATATGCTAAAGTTTGTTTTTTCTACAATATCAGCATTATTCTTTCATCAGTAGATACAAAACAAGCGTTTGAAGCAAGTGACTTTATTGTCTTTCACCCTCATATATGACGGTATGTCGTTTAGCGACAAAATGAAATGGCGCTGATATATAAAAAAGATATATAATTTAGACACATTAAAAATAACATATTGTTTTGGATCACTAGTCATACATTAATTAAAAAAATCATTATTATTTTGTTTCTTTCTTTTTCTTTTTTGATCATACCTACACGAATGTAAACACAAAATAATTATATTCTTCGTAAAAATGTTAATTCAAATGTTTTGGTCTTATACATATTTTAATTTATCTTCTTGTAGAAATAGTCACCTGTTAATAATAAAGTTTGTGAACGGGTCTTTATGTGCAAAAGAAATGTTGTGAATAAATAAAAAGTGACACATTGTGTCATATAGCATTTAAGGTGGCGGCCTATCGCCAAACGTACTATAATAGTTTACTATTTTTGCCGATTTCGCGGAAGGTATTTTCCACTGTATGCTACCTGGGTGCCTGGAGTACATGGTAAAGCCCCGTGCTTAGTATTGTGTTCAATGAAAACCAAAATCGAAAAGAATTGTCTGTAGTATTGGAGTTCAAATCGGTGAAGATGTGTTAATTATCAAAACGCGATCGGCAAGAAGACGTCACAATGTTATGTCATTATTTACACTTTATTTAATGCAGATGTTAATGTTACTACTGCAGTATATGTAACAAAATATTACTGAAATAATTTCAAGCCGCAAATTCGTCAGCCGTAAACTTCACGCCTCTAGGCCTCTAATCCACCAGGTCACCAAGTTCGCCCGCCAGGCCAGCGTGCCGCCATGTGCACGCCTCTATGCCTCCTGCTTCGACTCCATACCACCAGCCAGTTAAGCCTCAAGTATTCAAAAAAAACTGCGTAATATTGAAATCTTAGTTAAAATACAGGCATTTGATTTTCGTAGATTGTTTTGATAGTTGGGATCAAAATTGTTTGGCCATATTGACTGCTCAAACAACTATTTTCAAAGTTGAGGTACGACCTCTCAGATAAACAACATTTAATAACGTTGTGTAAGATGGTATCAACCTCCATAGTTGGAATACGGAATACCTCTCTTTCTATTTTACCGTGATCCGGAATACCGCTTATGTTTAGACCGGATTCCGCCTACCGTTTAATAATAAACTGGAATCCAGAATACCAATAAGTAAAAATATTGAATACATATGTCCTAAAAATGCTTTATGTTATTTTATCTTAATTCAACATTGGCTGCTATTATCATTTTTCACAATCTTCAGTTACAACGAAAGCAAAGCGATACGTACATAACAGAATGTTTAGGCCAAGTGCGGTAAGTGTATAGGATAATGTATATAAAGGGTGCGTTTAAAATGTTTTATGGACTAGTTAAGACATATTGAAATTCTGCTAACCGTTTTATTCTTACTGGAATACCAATAAGTACTCGTATAAAGATTGAAGATATGTATCCAAGGTTTGCTTTATTTTCGTAAATCTTAATTATATCTCGGCTTCCCTGATAATTTCTTACAATCGTCAATTACAACACACGCGTAGCGAGACGTACATAACGGAATGTTTAGGCCAGTTAGGGTGATGGTCAATGAAAATGTATATTTAGGATGCGTTTAGAAAGTTTCTGGAATTGTTGGTAATATATTTGCTGGTATACCTACGTTGAACTATAATCCAGTTAAAGCAAGGATCATCATCATCAGCAGCAGCAGCAGCAGCAGCAGAATAAACAGCAGCAGGAGCAACAACAACAATGCCGACCAGCATAATTAATATCACGATCATCATTGCAACGACCATCATAAAGCATATGTCAACTATTAAGCAATAATAAAAAGCTACAATAATGAAATAGTACAACTAATAATAGTCATTATTCTAGTTGTAGTAGAAGCAGTTGGAATATTAATCCATAACTCTCAGCACCTATAAAAACGGATTTGAACAATACATAATCGACTAAAAAAGCTAAATCAGTGGTTTCGTTTTATATTGCATACGACCCATGGTCATTGCCTTTTTGAAAATAGCATACTTAAAAAGATTTTGCAATTTGCAAAACGACCAACATTGAATGCCAGTCGAATGAGTAATTTGGAGATCAAAGAAGAAGCAAAAGTTTGTCGTTAGAGCTATGATTTCTAAATAAGATTTAAAACTGTGTGATCATAGAGTTTCATAATAAAAAGCATCATTGTATTAAAATTGGGAACATATAAAGAAAACATTTATTAAAAATAAAAGCGACATACAAGCCATACATGAAGCATAAAGGCATTTTACACAGACGATATCCAGTAATACTAACGGTTAATGATAACAAAATAATTCACGTAATAATCATATTAAAACTGATTTATCACTACAAAATTTACTTCCACTTTCATTGTATTTTTTTTGCTTTTTGGCGTTTTATGAAGAATGATCTAAGCACGTCAGTTATGAATGAGAGCCCCACCAAAAGAGGTCCAATAATTAGAATTCTCAAACAGTTTTGAACCAGAGGAACATTGTACCCAGACAGTTTTCCCGGCATCAAGCTGTACAAACACCTGACTGCTAGAACAGGTATAATGGCCAACGTTGTACCGTGCACTTCCCATGACGACTGAGCCTTCATTCATCATATGAAGATAAGCATTTGCATTTGGAGGCGTACATGTGTGCATGAGGAACAAGTAGAGTCCCCGTGCTGGAGCTGTGAACTTTCCCGTTGTGGAGCTGTAGCCGTTTCCAAGATTGATCTCCACTGTCTTGTACACTATCATCTCACCTGTGGACAGGGTGTTGGTCAGTGGAGAGCGGGCATGAAAAAAACACCAGTGGAGTAACGATTTTGTCTGAAAAATGAATGGTTATATATTCATTAATATCAATAGAAGGGTTTCAGTAAGTTGGTTTTATTATCGTAAACTTGACATTATTGTAACGAATTGATAGAAGTGCGAGATTTTTTATGTTTTATCAAACGATACAAATTAGCGTGGCAATCTAAAGACGTTAGTTTGATAGCGTTTAATTAGTATATCGCTTCTCATTTTGTTGATAGGTCATAATTATCAAACCAGTTTATATCATAAGAACTCACTCCCCATATAATGTTGAAAACTGTTTGTGTTAAGTTTGTATAAATTGAGTCAACTTACTTCTATGAAAAAACACTAAAAAGCTAATGACATATACTCATTTGAGTATAACTATATCTATATAATTCAATTACCAATAGCGTTACTTTCATTTACTGCAAAATAGATATTCATTCCCTGTCATATTTTTAAAATAAAACAAATAAAATGTATCTTTGATTTGAACTATTGATGATATTTCATCTTTGGTACAACCACTTTGTTTACAATTCAAACGGAATTAATTATTGTCTGACACTATCAAAAGTTAACAAGTCAAGTTAAAGAGATGGAAGCACGCTCGATCGCCCAAATCTGTCCACTTACGAATTCGTAAAAAAGCTTAGAGTGAGTGTCTAGTATCCTAAAGAGGCCTTTATTTGTTTCTATAATATATTTAAAAGCTTACCAAGTTGCAAGCTATGGGTTCGTATGTGTACATTTCAATTTTGAGATCATTTCCTTAAGGAAAGAGTCCCGCCAACTCGGGTGTCATTTCTAAATGGTAGGTGGAACAATGGAAGCGCATGGGGGCACATTTGTCCAAACTACATCATAGTTTGATTGAGTGTAGAATCGTGCATTTTAACATCTATAATAAAAAACCTGAACAAAACACCTTATCTGAAAAAAGGACTGTAAATCAAACAGGGTTTTTATTCGAAAATGATTTGTAAATCCTAATATTGAGGTTTCATGTCAAATAAATTTAAGGGTTTCTTTCGAGAATACCCTGCTGTATTATTGATAAAATAAACCTGCTATGTCATCCTGCAAAAGAGTTGAAACTGTTAAAGACAGATATCATACCAATGTCATGTTGATAAAACGCTAATATATTGAAAACATATAGCGAACGTCTTTGGACGGTCTTACACATCGATATCTTTATTTTGTATTTCTGTTGGTATTCCAGGGTCTAGGTTTTTAGATAGATGATGTTTCGATAATAAAATCTAGATTTTTAAATTGTTGAAGTCTAATTCCTCAGGAAATGTATGGTTTTGATGGTTACCTTTAAATCTGTCATTGGAGATATCGCCAATAAACATCATACCTTTAACATTGGAGGCAATAACAACGTGAATGAGTGGTCTCTAGCCTAAAGCGAACATATTTAAATCGGCAATTCCAGAAAGGCATTAAGATAGAAACAATCCCCACATTACCTTGCGCTACGACCGTTTATAGTTTGAGGTTAAATACATTCCTGTCACGTGACGGTCTCATTTTTGCGACATTCATAAACACTCAATAACAACAACACTTTAAATTACTACAACTGTGTTAATTGGTATACTCTAATAATTGTATAAAAATATTTTTTGTTATAAATAGATGATATGAAGTTATTTATTAATGAATAAGATTGGGCAGAGTTAATAATCAGACAAAAAACTGGACGATGCCTGTCCGTATGTCGCAAGTAAAACTATAATATTTCCGTATAATAATAATAATACTAATAAAAATAAAAATTAAAAGATTAAAAATAATTCAAATAATAACAACGATAATATTACTACTACTACTACTACTACTACTACTACTACTACTACTACTACTACTACTACTACTACTACTACTACTACTACTATTACTACTAATAATAATAATAATAATAATTAAAATAATAATAATAATAATAATAATAATAATAATAATAACAATAATAGTTATGATTATTATTATAATTATCATTATTATTTTTTTAAAAATGAAAATAATAAAATAATAATAATAATAATTATAAAAATAAAAATAATAATTATAAAAATAAAAATAATAATAATAATAATAATAATAATAATAATAATAATAATAATAATAATAATGATAATAATAATAATAATAATAATCATCATAATAATAATAATAATAATAATAATAATAATAATATTAATATCAATAATAATAATAATATTTTGGAACATTTGTGTTTTCTTTTTTTAAAACGTGCCACTGATTTCTGAAGAGAAGTTTCCCATATAGACAGAAAGTGAAAACTAGCTGCGCCCCTTGTAGCCATGTTTTTTTATGAATCGACATGGGGTGAAGAAAAATGATATAAGGTTAGCTAAGAAACATTTCTGTTTAAATGGATAGTTATGATCAAAGCGGAATAAAATAATTTCCATGAGTATTCATCCGACCTTATTTCATTCTCAGTTTAAACGTTCTCACACCACTTCATTTTTAAAGTGCACAAAAGCTAAAACCTGAACAAACCTTTTATATCATTGAAGGCGGCAATGGTTTGTTCTAACGTAGTGTTAGAATCGGAAACTATCTTCTCCAGTGTGCTGGACTGGTTTATCTCAATTTCCTCCATGAGCGAAACCAGTCTTCGTTCAGCTTGCTCCTGTTGGTCCTTCAGGACATCAACGGTCGCGTGTAAACGTTCGTTTTCTTCCTTGATCCGCGTTAGATCTTCCTCAACAGTTTTGCTCACAGCCCTGTTTCCCTTTAACACATTCTCAAAAGCGAACTCCATGCGAATCATCCTCTCTAGCACTTTTTCTTCGTAGTCGTATTTTGAGCACGCTGGACACGATGGCTCGGAGGCCATGGTCACGCTGACCAGTAACAACAGCTGAAGTAGTGCAGTCATTTTCTTTCAGTAGATGTTACTGTTAGTTGACAGGTTTGCTGAACGTTCGCGAATGAGAAAATGACCGTTAAATATATTTAAGTGCAGCTATAGGATACTAAATGCATACCGTATTTTCTCAAATTTTCCTCATAGAAGTCAAAATGTTGCAAGGTAAAGTGATTACACGAAAAGATACAAAGGGTTATTAGAACTTTGCATTGATTCGGGTGGTAGTATTTGAAGGGTGTGGAATTTTGCAGATTCTTATTCCACGAGGCACTAGAATTCAAAATTTGCAAAAGTCCACTATAGTCGGAAACGACATTGCGGATCAAAACGCAATACTATTAACCGTTTTATTTTATACAGTACTGGTTTTAGTCATTTAAAGATACATGATTTAATTATCAATGTCATTTGAATGACGCACTGTTTTGTTTTCTGACGTCATTTGAACATTTCACAATGACACTTATTAAAACGTGACGTCAACAGATTGGAATTAGGCCGTATTACACTGGAGTTGATTAAGGACAAACGCATTTTGCGATATGTATTGCCAGCGGATTTATGAGTACCGAGTACCATTAAAAAGGATTGATTTATTATAACTCGTTAACTGGATGATGAACACTTTGTTATTTATTTTTATTTTTTACGATAACATAAAATCTAGGCTTTGGATGAAAAGTTAAAAATCTCTCTTTATTCGTACGTTTCTAAACATGCACTCGTATTGTATCAACTAAACAGCTAAGGCGATGGCCTCCAATTATATTATGTAGGTGGTTATTGAATATGATGATTTATATTTTGTTTAAAAAAGTAGAATCAGTTTTAAACCATGTTTGGTTTCGCAAGTGCATCGTTGGTTTAAGTTATTAACGAAACGATGTTTTATGCTGATGTGAACTGTAAATTTTAAAACCAGGCTTTCGTCTTACCATTTCAGATTTACTTTAAGCATTATTACGGTAGTTGCAATGTGCGTGGCAAAGTTTATACCAGAAACTGTATAAGTATTCCCCATCCAAGATAAAAATATTACTTCATGTTGCAGGTCTGCAATGTTGGTATAAACAGATATATAGAAACCGCGATAAGCAGAAATGGGTAATAATATCGTAATGTCTTGAATGCAATCAGTTTCAGTTCATACTATACGTTTATATTATAATTTGAGCAACCTATTTGATATTTTTAAAAATAAAAAATAATTATATGTTTTAAACATACACCCTTTACCTTTAGTACACATATCATATAAGGAAACAGCAGTTATGTTGTAATTAACATCAAAGTATTACGTCATTTGGTGGGTAAAATTATGTCGTATTTAATATACGACCCATTTTGGCTTGTCGCAGATCGATGTGGTATTTGCAGATGGGCGGCTGGTTATCATTTATCCCGAATGAAATATCTAGCAAATAGAATGTTGATATGCCATTAAATGATAAAAAAGTGATAAAGCACCTCTGTTTAGCGTCAACATGCGTGATCTACATTCAGAACACGTCTGACGTTGCAATTATGATGTTTAAAAGAGCTGATATGTCCGTTTTTTACCTAAGAAGATATTTCTTCTGGGATGTATTGGCTGATAGCGTTGTCATACATACACCATGAGTGTTTCCGCATTGGGTTTAACCAACAAAAACTGTGAAAATATTTTGAAAACAAGCCTGACGACTCTAAAAAAGAGAGAGAAACTAGTCTCGTGATAGTCTTGGTTAAGCTATATCGATGAGTGTGTGGTCTGTTCGTGGTGTATGTACGTGTCGCCCTTGACATTGTGCCTCTAAACAGGGTTCATAGTTGACGTTCAAGATACTTGGCTTGTTCCTGTAGATGTCATTGTATTATTGACTTATAAACTTAACATTGGCATGCTTCTATCTTTATTGGTTTAAACCATATGCATTTCAATAAAACATTTTCGAGATAAACAAAATTAAACATAATCAAAAGATTTACATTGGGAACAATGCTTAAAAACCAGAAAAGTGATATATAAGCACACAATAAAATAATCACGGTATAGTTGAGAAGGAAGCCTTTCATCTTATAATATGACTTGATTATGTCATTCAAGCTGCTTAAACTCGTTTTAACTTGTTTATAAATCTAGAAAATCAAACAAGAATATATTAATTAAGCGACACTACGAAATGTCATGGATGGTGAATGAAAATCCAACATATAATTAAACTCATAACAGTCATAAACTTGAACTATGTCTTTTGAAAATATTTAATTTGAATACCACGTCCAACAATGCATTGCAGATTTCGTATCACTGATCGAATTAATGCCGAGATTATAAAATGAAATATTTGAACACAAATCTTTGCAAACGTAAAACATACATTTCTAAGAGGTCTTAAAATCCTAACACGACAGCCGTTGCAAATACTATAGTTAATGACCTTGTATTTGGATAATACAGATTGTGCATCGCGCATCCGAAAACATTCAATAACGTATTTAAGAAACGATATAGTGCGCGATTAAGGGAATATTCGATATCTGTAACACAACCATTTTCTCAATTGAGCAGTTATAATGTTCTTAATTAGGTGATTTCATATTGGCAGAGTTATTTGTCCGAGGTTAGCAGTATTGGTCTGAGCCCGAAGAAGTAGTAGTGTAGTAGTAGTAGTAGTAGTAGTAGTAGTAGTAGTAGTAGTAGTAGTAGTAGTAGTAGTAGTAGTGTAGTAGTAGTAGTAGTAGTAGTAGTAGTAGTAGTAGTAGTAGTAGTAGTAGTAGTAGTAGTAGTAGTAGTAGTAGTAGTAGTAGTAGTAGTAGTAGTAGTAGTAGTAGTAGTAGTAGTAGTAGTAGCGGTAGCGGTAGCGGTAGCGGCAGCGGCAGCGGCAGCGGCAGCGGCAGCGGCAGCGGCAGCGGCAGCGGTAGCGGTAGCGGTAGCAGTAGCGGTAGCAGTAGTAGTAGTAGTAGTAGTAATAATAGTATTAGAAGTAGAAGTAGTAGTAGTAGTAGTAGTAGTAGTAGTAGTAGTAGTAGTAGTAGTAGTAGTAGTAGTAGTAGTAGTAGTTATAATGTTCTTAATTAGGTGATTTCATATTGGCAGAGTTATTTGTCCGAGGTTAGCAGTATTGGTCTGAGCCCGAAGAAGTAGTAGTGTAGTAGTAGTAGTAGTAGTAGTAGTAGTAGTAGTAGTAGTAGTAGTAGTAGTAGTAGTAGTAGTAGTGTAGTAGTAGTAGTAGTAGTAGTAGTAGTAGTAGTAGTAGTAGTAGTAGTAGTAGTAGTAGTACATGTAGTAGTAGTAGTAGTAGTAGTAGTAGTAGTAGTAGTAGTAGTAGTAGTAGTAGTAGTAGTAGTGGTAGCGGTAGCGGTAGCGGTAGCAGTAGTAGTAGAAGTGATAATAGAGGTAGTGGTATATCTGACTCTTTCGAAAAATATAACCATACGATCAGTTTTAAATTAAAAATAGTTTCATATATATATTACAAATATTTTTAGATTATTTTTTTAAGTTTGATAAAATTATAAATTAAAATTTGGCAGATTTCACATTAATGTATTGATATTTGTAATCATCATGTTTTTTCTGTAGGTAAGTTGAAGAAACTTTGAACAAAATAATCCCTTTGTTGCTATATCGCGGTAAGATAAAAGATTAAAAAGAAGTTTGCCATCCTATTACGTCCTGTATTTATTTACTTTCTTGCAAGCCTGGGAAAGATACTCATGTCAAAACAAAACATGTGCCTGTAAACTTTCATATTTTGGATTTTAAAGTATGTAAAATAGCATATTCAGTTGGTAATTATCTTGTAATATGTATATACAGTGGTCAAGAAAATTAATTTGTAGCTAGATTAGATTAGATTAGATTTATTTCGGCATAGGAAGCATATACATAGTTAACAACATAACATAGGATAAAATAATGAGCATTATTAAATACTATATCACATACGAGAAAACTATGACATACACACCAACACCAAGGATAACACAAAAAAGGGCAAGCCCTTATTTCCATTGTGGTCCTTTGTATTGGCGGCATGACACAGAGAGGCGGACCTAAATATAATCATGTGTAAAAGTACTAGATTGGATTACTATCACTTTGATAATTTTAATGTTATTTTAATAAAGATGTAAAGCATAATTTTAAAGCAAATTGATATTCATACTTAATTTTTATAAGGCAATACTCCCAAAGTCTTAAAGGTATAAACATGAAACGTCATAATTAGGTAGGTCTGATTCAGTGGGTGCAGTACTGCGTAACCGTTCAGCCTGCGATACCGTTTGAGTTATTGCCCTTTTCAATTTTCATACTTATGTTTTTTGTCCGAGCATCACGCGTCTAAAAACAATTACCATACGAGGTAATGATTTCAAATTTCAATTACATATACATCTTAATGAGGAGAGGAGCACTCTATAAAGATAACTATTGCCTATTTTCAACTGCTTTCGTCTGTCAAACAACAAAGGAGATACACTGCAAGGGAGATAATATTCTACAATCGGCAGGGAATATTGGCATACAGTGGCGGCTCTTGTTGAAGCATTAAATGCATGTCAATTTTGTTGATTGTTTGGAGCTATTCGTGGTAAGTGCATATAACTTCCAGGCTACATGTAAACGAGTGCTGGATGTATCAACAACTGCTTGCCTTCTGGTGGAGATTTATAACATTTTTTCTTCTAATGGGGAACACACAGGAACTGTAAGCTGTCGATATCAAAATAATTATATATATAAAAGCCTAAAATTTGTCATTTCCTTCGAAATCTTGCAAAAAATAATATTTATGTCATTAACAACATAGCTCTAATGTGTACTTTTTATGATGTTTTTATTACAAAATCATTTTTCTCAAATGTTCACATTTTATTTTCGAGTCTGAAGTTTCAAACGTGAACAATACCCTTAAAATGACAAACTGTCGACAGGAAAACAACTGGAAAAAGTATCAAATTAATGAAATAAATAATGTTGGTCAGTAGTTTTGATAAGACATTTTCTCTATCGCTACAAGACTACGCGTAACTGGATTTATGTAATTGAATAGCATTCTTTGTAACTCATCATAATAATAAATAAATAAATACTTTAAAAACAACTTGAAAAGTATTTAAAAAAGTTACACGCGTTGTATAAAATTGCACATTTTCATTTTGAATTAATTCTCAGTCGATTAATATGGGTTTGTATAAGTTTATAACTTAAACATTAATATAAACAAGTTTGTAAAAACGATAGAAAAATGTTAAACATTTGTCATGATTTTACTGCAATGCTTAAACTGAGTTGATGATCGGTGCTGCGCTTGCAAGGTAATACAAAAGTTGTTTTTTTAAAAGGTCACAGCATTGTCATAGACTTAGCCACGTCGTCTTGCAAAACTTTATCGCTTGCTCTAACTCGAAAATATTTAAGATATTCGCATGTGCATAGGTGGTCGGTGGTTAGTTTTTAATGTGTGTAACCAGGCTCATCACTCTGTATTGTAAATGTGGTGGAGTAAGGTAAATAATGATTGCTTTCACGGTGTCTCTTACTTAGTACAATTTAGTTCAAGGTATTGACATGAAACATAAATATCTTGGCTGTGACAATACCCACACGCTTGTTAGATTTAACTTACAATATATATATATGCAAATAATGATGAGTTGTATCAATAACTCTTCGCTGTTTGTGCATCACCATACCATACCATGTGCCAAAACATAACGTTAAATGTGCAACGGGTGTTTGAGCTTGAAAAAAAAGTATGTATGTATTTTTCGAAAGTGTTGCCATATTATATTGACGATGTATTTGTAAAGTCCTTATCCTGCTTGTTCCGGCGTAACTATTCTTGGTGGTCCTAATAACATAATCATCATCATCATCACCATCGTCATCATCATCATCATCATCATCATCATCATCATCATCATCATCATCATCATCATCATCATCATCATCATCATCATCATCATCATCATCATCATCAGCAGCAGCAGCAGCAGCAGCAGCAGCAGCAGCAGCAACAGCAGCAGCAGTAGCAGCAGCAACAACAGCAGCAGAAGCACCAGCACCAGCACCACCACCACCATCATCACCACCACCACAACCATCATCATAATCATCATCATCGTCATAATCATCATCATCATCTTCATCATCATCAACACCAACACCACTACCATCACCACCACCACCATCATCACCATCACCATCATTATCATCATCATCATCATCATCGCCATCGTCGCAAGCGTCTTCGTAGTCATCTTCGTCGTTGTCGTCGTCGTCGTCTTCGTCGTCGTCATCATCATCGTCATCATTATCGTCATCATCATCATCATCATCATCATCATCATCATCATCAACAGCAACAAATATATCATCGTCATCTTTGTCGTCGTCTCCATTACCACCACTGAAATTGTATAACTATTCACAGTTGTTGTAGCAAGAGCCAATTTTCTAGTTGTAGTAAAAGTCGTTTGAATATTACTGTTTAAATATCAGTATACAAAAAACCTTATTAAACAATAGATATATGCTGATAAGTCCCGCTGAGGCAGTGGTTTCGTTTTTTATTGCATACGGCCTGTGGTAACTGTCTTTTGAAATTAACATAGATTAGTAAAAGCTACAGTATATAAATAGTAGAACTAGTAACAGTTGTTGAAGCATTAGTCGTTATAATTTTTGTAGTAATTGGAATATTATTTTTATAATCTCAGTAAAACGAATTTGAAGAATGCAAATATGCTGACTAGTACCGCTGAATCAGTGGTTTTGTCGGCCCGTGGTCATTGTCGTTTTGAAAAATAACATACATAAAATGTTGGAAATTTCACAACGACTAACATTGGTTGTCAGTCAAATAAGTGGTTTGGAGATCAGAGAAGATGTAAACGTTTGTCATGAAATGTATGATTTTATGACATTTGGCCATAAGATTTGATTCCAAGATGTTTTGCTAATGGGATAAAATGAAGAAAAAAATGATACAAGCATTCTCGTGTCAATGTTTAACAGATTACCAATCATGGCATTACTCGAGAGGTATTTCTGTCAAGCCATTCAAATATACAATATAAAGTTTCAAAACAAGGTACAATACGACTTCTATATTTAACACTGATTTATGAGTCATTGTGTATGTATATCAATAAATGTTACCAAATACTTGTATACACACCCACAAAATAACTGGTTTATTCTGGAAAAAGGCTTTAAACCAATGGATTGATGATCAACAATACAGCATAATGTTTTATTTTGAGTCGGCAAAACATGCAACATGCGAATACAGCTTTCGATGTTATAATGCAAACCATAATTTAATTTTAACATATGTTATCTCAGTTGTAAATGCATGGCATAGCATACATGAGGTGTCCACATACGATATTTAACAATGTTTAACAAACGGTAAATTATAACAAAAGTAACTCGCGTAATGATAATATTTTTCTGCCTTTTGGCTTGTTATGTGCAATGAAATAAGATCTTCAGTTGTGAATGAGAGCACCACCAAAACTGGTCCAACGGTACGAATGATTCTCATCCAGTTGACTGGTCGAGCCCCCAGTGGCGCATTGTACCCAGACAGTTTCGCCTACATCAAGCTGAACAAACACCTGACTACTAGAACTGGTAGCAGCGTCCTTCTCATACTGTACACTTTTAATGAGGACTGACCCGTCCTTCACTATCTGGAGATAAGAATATATAGTTGAGTATGTACAAGTGTGCATGAAGAACAAGTAGAGACCCCGTTCTGGAGCGGTGAACTTGCCCGTGGTGGCACTGTAGCCGCTTCCCTGGTTGGACTCCACTGTCTTGTACACTATCACCTCACCTGTAGACAGGCTGGTGGTCTGTGGAAAGTGAGCGTTGAAGTACACCAGTGGAGTAGCGGTTTGGTCTGAAAAATGATTGTGATATATCTATAGATATCAATTATAGTTTTTTTGTGAGAGTGGATAGTTTTACTTTGCATTATTGTTACGAAATGATAAAAGTGCTTGATTATTTATCAAACGATAGAAGTAGGCGTAGCAAAATGAAGACTTTAGTTTGATAACTCTTATGTTGCCTTTTATTTTGTAGATAAGATATATAAAATCAGTTCAAATTTAACAAGACTCACACTCCATATAATGTTGCGACCCTGAGCGAATTTTCGAGTTAATTTCTGTAAATTGGTATACGAATAGAAGAGCATATGCCCAGTTAGGGACTGTTTTTACTTTTTCAATATTCGGAACAGTTTTGAAACTACGAGTCTCCAAAATATACAACTGACGTCAATTTTGAGATGTCTGTCTTTTTTTTGCGATCCAGCTACAATAACCGATGTTTTCATCAATTCTTTATTCACCGCTATGAAATGTCAACATCAAGTGCTTCTTGTGAAAATGTTCACGGACATATTTGTATTTCTCTTATATTACGTTTTTTTTTATTTTAAATTCGTCTAAAACGTCATTTTTCGCGAGAAAAAAGACGTGTCATGTTTTGCTGAAAGTGCGCCTTATTTAATTTTTGAAAAAAACTGTTCGCTTAAATTTTGATTGTTTAAAATACATGTATTCATTTTTATTACCAATCGCCTGATATCAAGAACAGTGTACCTTACCGACTTCATTTTTGCGCAGTATCAAATAATCTAACCCATATACCTGTTTTTTATTCAATACGTATTGTTTTTTTGTGTTAAATTTATAATTTAACATAGTTTTCTTCTGTTGAAGTCCGAATAGTAAGCATTGTCAAATCATTATAGCACTGATCATAAATGAACAGATTCAATTGTTTCTATAAGCTCATTTTGTTAAGGGTGGTTAAAGCTCACGTTCAAACACACGCACAAACACGCAGATAAAATTAAGGCACGCACGCATAAAACGCACCCCACTCACCATCACACACCCAAGCACGCGTGCACACGCAAGCATGTAAGCGCACACGCATACACATACACACACACACACACATACACACGGGCGCACGCTCACACGCTCATGCACGCTCTCACACGCAGGCATGTATGCACGCGTGCACACGCATTGTACGCACGGCAGAGACTTTGAGTGCGAGATAAGGTTGCTATGTTGGCTCCTGTATCATGGACATTGAATGCATCGCTTAAAGTTGTTTCATAAAATTGCTTGTACGCACAAGAGACTTTGAGTACTTGATGAGGTCAGGAAAACAGAATATCAGTTATGCGTTACAACAAACAATGCGTTGACTATCAAAATAAAACAGCATTTTACTGCACTTATAAAATTAACTTTAAGATCATATTTAGCTATTTGGAACATATATTTTATCGTACTGTGTGTGTGTGCTGTGTGCGTGTAAAACGCAAGCATAAAACACAATAGGCAATGCTTTAAGATGCACTCTTGCTCCCAAATACGATTTACCGCAATTAATAAAAGTGTTTTAATATTCCTTAAAGGATAAACACATATCGAAAACAGTGGTTGTTATAAAGGATACCGAGTTTAATTTGAAAGAAATGTGCATAAAACACGGTATTTCAACGTTATGAGACGATAGTAGATTACAGTAAATCATTTAGTATCCACCAATCATTTTAATATTTTCTCGCTTTCTACAATAAAATACAAGGGTACAATCTTGTTATCAGTAAATTATAGTTTGCATAAATTTATTATTTAGTAAGTAGTAAGGGTTAATCAGTCAAAATTGATGTTTGTTAAACATGTGTATGTATTGATTTTGAATAAGAGTGTAATTTTAATACTTTAGTGTGTTTTACATTAACGCCGGTGTAACATTCATTTTCGACCCCGTTATATATTGACCGCATGAGTCATTTTTTTCTGTTCGAAGAATGACCGATCAATTTTAAACGTTAACAACTGAATCCCCAAAATGTTGTGTAACAAATAGCCCTCGTTGAAAGTGTATCAAGGGTTTTATTCAATACCAAACTTAGTCAATCATATTATGGTCACACCTTACTAAATTGAATTTATTAATTGCATGTTTTTTTATACAACGATAACCAATTGGTTACATCTAACTAAGAACCAAATCACTGACCTCTATTATCGCGTTTTTTATTACATTTTGCTCCGATTATGACAAAAAGAAATAAACTTGGATGTTGTTAAGGGGGAGGGGTGGCGGTTGCACCACATCTACTGCCTGGATCCATTTGTACTTATTACGATGTTGATTTCTGTTGATTATCTGTTTTTTGTTTGTATGTTATGTTTGGTGAATGAAATGCATGTCACACGCTGAATTTACTATGCTTTTGCTTAGTCTAGAGCCTTTTAACTGCAGATCTATGCTGATATTTATCGAAATAAAATGGTAACTGAAAAAGTAGTTGAACTATTTGTTGTGGTGTTATTACTGTATATGAATATATAAAAAAACAAAGCACTAATCAGCATAGTCCCATGCCTTGAAACATTGTTGATGTGTATAATCAAATTATTCTTATTCGGCATTGAGATTGCTAAATCATTTAGAAAGCCTGTCATTAAATTGCCGCCAGATTTAAGTCATCCCTCGATGTATAAAGTTGGTTATTTAGCGCCCGTCTTGTGTAGAAATATATATTTTGTACAACAACAATAACAAATATCCCTTACATACAACTTATCAGAGTTTTATACTAAACAAGACACTCTAAAATTTATAATCTTACCATTAAATTAACAAAACAATGAGTTCGATTAACGTCATGGTAAACGTTTTAATACAATACGTATTGAATAAGAAACAGATATAGGGGTAATACTATTTGAAATTGCGCACAAACAAAGTCGGTAAGGTACACTTTTCTTGATATTCAGCGATTTATAATAAAAAATGAAAAACTGTATTTAAAAAAATCAAAAATTAAACGAAAGGCGCACTTTTTTCAGCGAAACACGACGCCGTTTTTCCCGGAAATTTGACGTTTTAGTTTAATTGAAAATTAAAAAAACGTAAATAATAAGAAAGAAAAATATATGTCGTTGAACGTTACCACAATACGAACTTTAGGTTGAAATTTCATAGCGGTGAACTAAGAATGATGATGAAAATTTCGGTTATTGTAACGGGAACGCAAAAAATGACAGATGTCTCAAAATTGACGTCAGTGGTATATTTTGAAGACTTGAAGTTTCAAAACTGTTCCGAATATTGAAAAGGTAAAAGCAGTCCCTTACTGGGCATATTCTCTTCTATTCGTATACCAGTTTTCAGAAATTAACTCGAAATTAAAAATACGTAAAATATTGCTTATAGTGAGTGGCTAGTATCTTTAGGGGTCTTGCATAAGTTTCAGAAATATATTTAAAAGCTTTACAAGCTGTAATTTACTGGTTCGTCACAATACCATAATACTTTAATATGTAATGTATAAAATGTGCAGCTAACAATGTAAATTTCGATTTTGCGATAATTTCCTGAAGAAAAGAATCTTTCCATTCGATGGAATCGCATGGGGTCAAATTTGTCCAAACTGCATCATAGATTAATTTAGGGAAGATGATCGTGTTTTTAACATCGATAATAAAGGAAGAAAAACACTGCACTAAACAGATTATATGAATTAAAGGCAGGCAAATGGATTGTCAATCAAACAGGGTAATGATCTGTAAATGTAAACAATGATGTTTCATAATAAACAAATTGTAGGGTTTTTTGATGGACAACCATGCTGTTTTCTTGAAAAAAAACCTGCTATGTCATGCTACAAAATAGTGAGATATGGTTCAGACAGATATCATACCAATGTCATGTTTTTTATTAAACGCTGATATATTGAGAAAACAGTGGGAAAGTCTTACATACATATATATCTACATTTAAGAGCGGGACACACCAGCCGGTTTAATGCTCATGGTTACATGAATCTTTCTTGGTATTCTATGGTGTAGGTTTTCAGATGAAATGATTTTTCGATAAAAAAATCTAGAGACCATTTTGAAATTGTTAAAGGCAATGTATGGTTTTGATTGTTACTAATGAATCTGTCATTGGAGAAATAGCCAATAAACATCATACCATTAACATTGGGAAATTAAAACGTGGGTGAGTTGTTTCTGGCCTAATGCGAACATATTTAAATCGGTAATTCCAGACTGGCATTAAGATAGCAACAATTACCACATTACCAAAAACTATAAAATTGATAATAGTTAAAATAATAATAATAATAATAATAATAATAATAATAATAATAATAATAATAATAATTTTAGAACATGTGTTGTTGTATTTTTGAAAACGTGCCAATCATTTCTGAAGAGAAGTTTCCCATATAAAGACAGAAAGTGAAAACTAAATGCGCCATGTTTATTATGAATCGACATGGGTTGCAGGAAATTGATATAAGGTCAGCTAAGAAACATTTATGTTTAAATGGATAGTTATGATCAAAGCAGAATGAAGAAATTTTCATGAGTATTCATCCGAATTTATTTCATTCTCAGTTTGAACGTTCTCACACCACTTAATTTTTTAAGCGCACAAAAGCTTAAACCTGAACAAACCTTTAATATCATTGAAGGCGGCAATGGTTTGTTCTAGCGTAGTGTTAGAATTGGACACTATCTTCTCCAGTGTGCTGGACTGGTTTCTCTCAATTTCCTCCATAAGCGAAACCAGTCTGCGTTCTGCTTGCTCCTGTTGGTCCTGAAAGACATCAACGGTCGCTTGTAAACGTTCGTTATCTTCCTTGATCCGCGTTAGGTCTTGCTCAACAGTTTTGCTCACAGCCTTGTTTTCCTTTAACACTTTCTCAAAAGCGAACTCCATGCGAATCATTCTCTCGAGCACCTTTTCCTCGTAGTCGTATTTGGAGCATTCTGGACACGATGGCTCGGAGGCCAAGGTCATGCTGACCAGTAACAACAACTGAAGTAGTCCAGTCATTCTCAAATGAGCATTCACTGAATGTTACTATACAGGTTAACTGAATGTTTGCGAATGAGAAAATAATCGTTAAATATATTCAAGTGCAGCTATCGAATACTAAATGAATACCGTATTTTCTCAACTTGTAGAAGTCAAAATGCTGCATGGTTAGGAGAAGACACGAACAGATACAAATGGTTATAAGAGCTACGTTTTGATGCTGGCGGAAGCAGCTGAATTGAGTGGATTTTTGCAGATTCCTAATCCACGAGGCACTAGAATTCAAAATCTGCAAAAGTCAACGGGAGTCAAATACGACATGCCGGATCAAAATGAAATACTAATATCCGTTTTAATTTAAACATTACTGATTCTAGTCATTTAAAAGAAACATGATTTTAATAATAATGTTATTTGAATTACTCGCTGATTTGATTTCTGACGTCATTTTAATACTTCACAATGACACATGTTATAACATGATGTCAACAGATGCGGCTGTATTACACCGGAGTTGAATTAGGACAACCATATTTTGCGATATGTATTGCGAGCGGATTTATGATGGATAAATTCTTAAGCACGATACCGGGTACCAAACATAAGGATTGATTTATTATCGCGTTAACTAGGTCATCAAAAAAATTAAGTTTTTTTAACGATTACATAAAATCGAACCTTTGGCTGAACAGTTAAACAATCTCTCTTTATTCGTACTTTTCTTAACATGCAATCATGGTTCATATTGTATCAAATAAACAGCTACGGCAATGGCTGACAATCATATCACGTAGGTGGTTATTGAACATTATGATTGATATTTTGTTTTGATTTATTTTTTAAGAATCAGTTTTTAATAATGTTTGTTTTCGCAGGTGTATCGTTGGTTCAAGTTACAAACGACGCAAAGTTTTATTGTGATGTGAACTGTGAAATCGTTAAGGGGACTTGTATCTAATCATATCCGATTAATTTAAGCAATATTACGGTAGTGCTTGGAAAAGTTTCTTACATATGCTGTATAAGAAATCCACACCCAAGATAAAAATATAAGTTTATGTTGAAAGCCTACAATTCTGACATTTCCAGATATGTAGCAGCCGTGACAAACAGAAGGGGGTCGTATATCATAAAGTCTGTAATGCAATCAGTTTCGATTAATACTTTATAAAATTTGGAAACCTATTTCATATGGTTTATATTAGACATAAACTTTGATTAACAAAATCATACACCTTTTCATCACATATATATATATGTGGAAACAGCAGTTGTGTTGTCAGTTACATCAAAGTAGGACGTCATTTCTTTGGTGAAATTACGTCGTTTTTACTATAAGATACATATTCGCACGTCGCGGTTCTATGTAGCATTTGCTGATGGGTAATCCCGCCCTAAATATCCTGCAAAAGAAGATGGATGTGCCACTTAAAAGTTTTTAAATTAGTTAAGTACCTATGAGGCGTCAACACTTTAAACTCGTCTGGCGTTGCAATTATGAAGATTTATATTTCCATGCTGATATGCCAGTTTTATCATAAAATGCTTTTTCTTTGACACTTAGGTAAATCAAAAGTACTTGAAAACTATTAGGGTTTCTGCATTTAGCTTAACTACCTAAACTGTCAAATAATTTGATGAAAAAAGCCTCACGTAAAAAAAACATGAATTAAAAATATAGAGCATCGACCAAGTCTCGTCATTTTCCTTTGACCACGGAGTCTTCATTAAGCGTGTATGTTCTGTTTGTGGTATGTTTGTGGTGTTTGTGTCTTTCGTTCGGTGTCGTAAGAACCTTAAGCGTGTGCCTCTAAACAGTTTTTGTTTTCCTTCTGAGATTGTCCCTTAAGATTTTATTGTATAATTGACTTTGTAAACTTAACCTTTGTATCACACTTTATAATGGCATTGTAAATATAACACTATAGCACTGTAGGATATAATGACGTTGAACAGATAGTATTGTTCAAAAATTGAAACTATGGTATTACAAAATGCATGTAAAATTTCGCTTGCAGTCGTCACATCTAAGATCTAAACAAACTACGATATTAGACATAATAAAAACAAACCATCAATGTCATTACAGAGTTAATAACATGTTATACACATTTATTTTTATTTTAGTTCATTCTCTTGTGAGAATACAATATTTTTGCATTTTATTCCCCCACGTAACGTCAAACGCCTTAATGTCGAAAGCAAAATTTTAAGCCTAATTCATGGTAACACACACATAATGGCTATATTCATATGTGGCCTTTATATAAGTATTTATAACTGATGTTCCTAAACCATTAATTGTAACTGTTTTATCTATGGCTAGCAATGGAAACCCAGTTTATAATTGGCTTAATTAAAAAGACATTTTGCCACTACGGCGTTTACTCTATGAAATCCATAAACTATCTCTATGTTAGGTGGACAGTTTTATGTAGTCGCAACGCTGCACAACAGCATACTTATCATTTGTGAATTAGAGCACCACCAAAACTTGTCCAACGATAAGAATCTTCAGACGGGATCCTGCCTGCATCCCCAGTGGAGCATTGTGCTCAGAAGTGGACTACGGTATAAAATTGTACAAAGGCCTAACAACTAGAAATGTTATTAAAGACGTTGACACCCTGATAACTTGAAATGAGGACTAAGCCTTATATCATTATAAGAAGAAGTGTATATTTATTTGTATTGTTGCATGTGTTCGTGTAAACATATATACTCCACGTGCTGGAGTGATGGATTTTGCCTTGGTATAGCTTTTGCCATTGCCCTGGATGGTCTCCACTGTCGTGTAAGCGCTGTCACTTCAGGCTGCTGGTATGCGTAGAGCGGACGTGGAGTAACACTAGTGTGGTAGCGATTTTTTTAAACATAATGTATAATTGTCTTTTTCGGGAATGTTTTTTTGTGTGTAAACATGTCATCATTTAAGAAATAAGAGCGATATATTTTACGTTTGTAACAAATAAATGAAGGTAGTATATTTATTAGGGATGCAAACGAATATTCGAATATTCGAATATTCGGTCAAACGTTTGGTATTCGAATGTCAAAATCGGTATTCGAATATTCGAAAAAAAAAATCAATAAAGAGAACAAAACACATTTTGCCTTCATCACTGATGTTGTTTATAAAGCTCGTTTATCTTGTTTTTACAACGATTGGCCCCTAATCCCAGAGGTGTGAATGTGATGACTAGACACGGGACATGTGTCATTTAGGGACATTTCGTCGGGTACTATAAAAAGTCCCCCTACTTTTACAATAACTGGCTAGGGATCGGCTTTAACACCAATGTGTTGTCTTGGCTGCAAATTATGCTGTGCAAAATAGCGCAAAACGATGTGGTGATATAAATGCCACAATAATGTTATATTGTGCTCAATAATGTTGTTGCATATATGTGCTTTAAACTGTTTTCATTTTTCAATACAATTTTCGTGCTTTGAAATGGATTTTTGAATATAATTCCTCTATTGTTGTACAATAAATAAGTCCAATCCACTTATGTTTTCGTTTTACTATTTTACTAGTTCCCGAGTTGGTTTGAGTTTTCCATAGTTATATTTAGTCAGTTTAGAGGTCAATCTCAGAACGAGGCTGATCATCCTACGGAAAGACCTTCCATTGGCGCAAAACACTGTCTTACTAGGAATCCATCTAATTTCACATGATTTACAAAAGGCAGCGGAATTGAATTATTCGATTTTGTTGTTTGTCTGTTTATAATGTATTGCTTTTTACTTCCTGAAAATGGAGAATTTCAAAGGCTCATTTGGGGAAATCAGGGTCCGCCGCGCGTACTGGATACGACAAAATAGGGTTTAAATGCCCCGGCTATTACTTAAGCGAATAATAATAGTAGTTTACTACATCTTCTAAAATATGTATTACGCTAATCGAATATTCGAATATTCGATCGAAAGAATTACCGAATATTCGAAT
The DNA here is from genome assembly GCF_026914265.1 of Mya arenaria. NCBI lineage: Eukaryota > Metazoa > Mollusca > Bivalvia > Myida > Myidae > Mya > Mya arenaria. Next base: position 14,855,142 of record NC_069131.1, on the reverse strand, counting down.
ATCTGTTTTGCCATTCGTTTGCATCCCTAATAATTATGATCTGTGTTTGATACTTCCTGTAACGTGTGTGTTATAAAAACACAAAAACGTTTGATTTCTTATAAAAAGGTTAGTGCGACTAGTGAAATGTTGTTCCGATGTTAATTTGTCTGTCCATTCGTCTGTTTTTTGTCAATATGTCAGTACTTTGCCGCACTTTATATCGCCTGATTGTACACACTAATATACGTATAATATTATGTTCCGCTGTTCATACGTCCGTTTGCCAATCTGTATATTTGTCTGACCGTCAAGGTTTTGGTCATACATCCAAAAGCTTGACTTTTACACACTGATGATAAACTGTGATATACTGAGATATACTTTTCCGCTGTTCATTCACTTGACGGTAAGTGGGTGACTTGGGCGTACATCCAAACTTTTACACACTTGTATACTTGTAAAATACTGTTCCGTTGTTCATTCGTCCGTCTATCCGGTAGCATGTATACGTCTGTCAATCGGCATATTTGTCAGTTTGTCATACGTCCAATCACTTTACTTTTACACACACAATACGAGCTAAATATTGGTCCGCTGTGCATTCGTCCTGTCTGTTATATTTTAGTTTGTCGTTCACTTGGCCATACATATTATCCCTTAGTTATACCAACTTGTTTTATAGTTTTTTTATAATTTGTTTGACCATTGTAGAGGTATAGACATAAAAGCATAAACCTAATACCCAATTATTTCTTAAAAATGTGTTATTTGCAATAATTCCTGACAGCGCATTTTAATGGTATATTTTAGCGTTCATCCTTTATAATCCAGTTTTATAGCTTTGGCCGTGCGCCCACGTTCTCTAAACTATACCATATATGCTAAAGTTTTTTCTACAATATCAGCATTATTCTTTCATCAGTAGATAAAAAACAAGCGTTTGAAGCAAGTGACTTTAGTGTCTTTCACCCTCTTATATATGACGGTATGTCGTTTAGCGACAAAATGAAATGGCGCTGATATATAAAAAAGATATATAATTTAGACACATTAAAAATAACATATTGTTTTGGATCACTAGTCATACATTAATTAAAAAAAATCATTATTATTTTGTTTCTTTCTTTTTCTTTTTTGATCATACCTACACGAATGTAAACACAAAATAATTATATTCTTCGTAAAAATGTCAATTCAAATGTTTTGGTCTTATACATATTTTGTTTCATCATTTTTTAGAAAAAGTCACCTGTTCATAATAAAGTTTGTGAACGGGTCTTTATGTGCAAAAAAAAATGTTGTGAATAAATAAAAAGTGACACATGGTGTCATATAGCATTTAAGGTGGCGGCCTATCGCCAAACGTACTATAATAGTTTACTATTTTTGCCGATTTCGCGGAAGGTATTTTCCACTGTATGCTACCTGGGTGCCTGGAGTACATGGTAAAGCCCCGTGCTTAGTATTGTGTTCAATGAAAACCAAAATCGAAAAGAATTGTCTGTAGTATTGGAGTTCAAATCGGTGAAGATGTGTTAATTATCAAAACGCGATCGGCAAGAAGACGTCACAATGTTATGTCATTATTTACACTTTATTTAATGCAGATGTTAATGTTACTACTGCAGTATATGTAACAAAATATTACTGAAATAATTTCAAGCCGCAAATTCGTCAGCCGTAAACTTCACGCCTCTAGGCCTCTAATCCACCAGGTCACCAAGTTCGCCCGCCAGGCCAGCGTGCCGCCATGTGCACGCCTCTATGCCTCCTGCTTCGACTCCATACCACCAGCCAGTTAAGCCTCAAGTATTCAAAAAAAACTGCGTAATATTGAAATCTTAGTTAAAATACAGGCATTTGATTTTCGTAGATTGTTTTGATAGTTGGGATCAAAATTGTTTGGCCATATTGACTGCTCAAACAACTATTTTCAAAGTTGAGGTACGACCTCTCAGATAAACAACATTTAATAACGTTGTGTAAGATGGTATCAACCTCCATAGTTGGAATACGGAATACCTCTCTTTCTATTTTACCGTGATCCGGAATACCGCTTATGTTTAGACCGGATTCCGCCTACCGTTTAATAATAAACTGGAATCCAGAATACCAATAAGTAAAAATATTGAATACATATGTCCTAAAAATGCTTTATGTTATTTTATCTTAATTCAACATTGGCTGCTATTATCATTTTTCACAATCTTCAGTTACAACGAAAGCAAAGCGAAACGTACATAACAGAATGTTTAGGCCAAGTGCGGTAAGTGTATAGGATAATGTATATAAAGGGTGCGTTTAAAATGTTTTATGGACTAGTTAAGACATATTGAAATTCTGCTAACCGTTTTATTCTTACTGGAATACCAATAAGTACTCGTATAAAGATTGAAGATATGTATCCAAGGTTTGCTTTATTATCGTATATCTTAATTATATCTCGGCTTCACTGATAATTTCTTACAATCGTCAATTACAACACACGCGTAGCGAGACGTACATAACGGAATGTTTAGGCCAGTTAGGGTGATGGTCAATGAAAATGTATATTTAGGATGCGTTTAGAAAGTTTCTGGAATTGTTGGTAATATATTTGCTGGTATACCTACGTTGAACTATAATCCAGTTAAAGCAAGGATCATCATCATCATCATCAGCAGCAGCAGCAGAATAAACAGCAGCAGGAGCAACAACAACAATGCCGACCAGCATAATTAATATCACGATCATCATTGCAACGACCATCATAAAGCATATGTCAACTATTAAGCAATAATAAAAAGCTACAATAATGAAATAGTACAACTAATAATAGTCATTATTCTAGTTGTAGTAGAAGCAGTTGGAATATTAATCCATAACTCTCAGCACCTATAAAAACTGATTTGAACAATACATAATCGACTAAAAAAGCTAAATCAGTGGTTTCGTTTTATATTGCATACGACCCATGGTCATTGCCTTTTTGAAAATAGCATACTTAAAAAGATTTTGCACTTTGCAAAACGACCAACATTGAATGCCAGTCGAATGAGTAATTTGGAGATCAAAGAAGAAGCAAAAGTTTGTCGTTAGAGCTATGATTTCTAAATAAGATTTAAAACTGTGTGATCATAGAGTTTCATAATAAAAAGCATCATTGTATTAAAATTGGGAACATATAAAGAAAACATTTATTAAAAATAAAAGCGACATACAAGCCATACATGAAGCATAAAGGCATTTTACACAGACGATATCCAGTAATACTAACGGTTAATGATAACAAAATAATTCACGTAATAATCATATTAAAACTGATTTATCACTACAAAATTTACTTCCACTTTCATTGTATTTTTTTTGCTTTTTGGCGTTTTATGAAGAATGATCTAAGCACGTCAGTTATGAATGAGAGCCCCACCAAAAGAGGTCCAATAATTAGAATTCTCAAACAGTTTTGAACCAGAGGAACATTGTACCCAGACAGTTTTCCCGGCATCAAGCTGTACAAACACCTGACTGCTAGAACAGGTATAATGGCCAACGTTGTACCGTGCACTTCCCATGACGACTGAGCCTTCATTCATCATATGAAGATAAGCATTTGCATTTGGAGGCGTACATGTGTGCATGAGGAACAAGTAGAGTCCCCGTGCTGGAGCTGTGAACTTTCCCGTTGTGGAGCTGTAGCCGTTTCCAAGATTGATCTCCACTGTCTTGTACACTATCATCTCACCTGTGGACAGGGTGTTGGTCAGTGGAGAGCGGGCATGAAAAAACACCAGTGGAGTAACGATTTTGTCTGAAAAATGAATGGTTATATATTCATTAATATCAATAGAAGGGTTTCAGTAAGTTGGTTTTATTATCGTAAACTTGACATTATTGTAACGAATTGATAGAAGTGCGAGATTTTTTATGTTTTATCAAACGATACAAATTAGCGTGGCAATCTAAAGACGTTAGTTTGATAGCGTTTAATTAGTATATCGCTTCTCATTTTGTTGATAGGTCATAATTATCAAACCAGTTTATATCATAAGAACTCACTCCCCATATAATGTTGAAAACTGTTTGTGTTAAGTTTGTATAAATTGAGTCAACTTACTTCTATGAAAAAACACTAAAAAGCTAATGACATATACTCATTTGAGTATAACTATATCTATATAATTCAATTACCAATAGCGTTACTTTCATCTACTGCAAAATAGATATTCATTCCCTGTCATATTTTTAAAATAAAACAAATAAAATGTATCTTTGATTTGAACTATTGATGATATTTCATCTTTGGTACAACCACTTTGTTTACAATTCAAACGGAATTAATTATTGTCTGACACTATCAAAAGTTAACAAGTCAAGTTAAAGAGATGGAAGCACGCTCGATCGCCCAAATCTGTCCACTTACGAATTCGTAAAAAAAAGCTTAGAGTGAGTGTCTAGTATCCTAAAGAGGCCTTTATTTGTTTCTATAATATATTTAAAAGCTTACCAAGTTGCAAGCTATGGGTTCGTATGTGTACATTTCAATTTTGAGATCATTTCCTTAAGGAAAGAGTCCCGCCAACTCGGGTGTCATTTCTAAATGGTAGGTGGAACAATGGAAGCGCATGGGGGCACATTTGTCCAAACTACATCATAGTTTGATTGAGTGTAGAATCGTGCCTTTTAACATCTATAATAAAAAACCTGAACAAAACACCTTATCTGAAAAAAGGACTGTAAATCAAACAGGGTTTTTATTCGAAAATGATTTGTAAATCCTAATATTGAGGTTTCATGTCAAATAAATTTAAGGGTTTCTTTCGAGAATACCCTGCTGTATTATTGATAAAATAAACCTGCTATGTCATCCTGCAAAAGAGTTGAAACTGTTAAAGACAGATATCATACCAATGTCATGTTGATAAAACGCTAATATATTGAAAACATATAGCGAACGTCTTTGGACGGTCTTACACATCGATATCTTTATTTTGTATTTCTGTTGGTATTCCAGGGTCTAGGTTTTTAGATAGATGATGTTTCGATAATAAAATCTAGATTTTTAAATTGTTGAAGTCTAATTCCTCAGGAAATGTATGGTTTTGATGGTTACCTTTAAATCTGTCATTGGAGAAATCGCCAATAAACATCATACCTTTAACATTGGAGGCAATAACAACGTGAATGAGTGGTCTCTAGCCTAAAGCGAACATATTTAAATCGGCAATTCCAGAAAGGCATTAAGATAGAAACAATCCCCACATTACCTTGCGCTACGACCGTTTATAGTTTGAGGTTAAATACATTCCTGTCACGTGACGGTCTCATTTTTGCGACATTCATAAACACTCAATAACAACAACACTTTAAATTACTACAACTGTGTTAATTGGTATACTCTAATAATTGTATAAAAATATTTTTTGTTATAAATAGATGATATGAAGTTATTTATTAATGAATAAGAATGGGCAGAGTTAATAATCAGACAACAAACTGGACGATGCATGTCCGTATGTCGCAAGTAAAACTATAATATTTCCGTATAATAATAATAATACTAATAAAAATAAAAAATAAAAGATTAAAAATAATTCAAATAATAACAACGATAATATTAAAACTACTACTACTACTACTACTACTACTACTACTACTACTACTACTACTACTACTACTACTACTACTACTACTAATAATAATAATAATAATAATAATTAAAATAATAATAATAATAATAATAATAATAATAATAATAATAATAATAATAACAATAATAGTTATGATTATTATTATAATTATCATTATTATTTTTTTAAAAATGAAAATAATAAAATAATAATAATAATAATTATAAAAATAAAAATAATAATTATAAAAATAAAAATAATAATAATAATAATAATAATAATAATAATAATAATGATAATAATAATAATAATAATCATCATAATAATAATAATAATAATAATATTAATATCAATAATAATAATAATATTTTGGAACATCTGTGTTTGTTTTTTTTAAAACGTGCCACTGATTTCTGAAGAGAAGTTTCCCATATAGACAGAAAGTGAAAACTAGCTGCGCCCCTTGTAGCCATGTTTTTTATGAATCGACATGGGGTGAAGAAAAATGATATAAGGTTAGCTAAGAAACATTTCTGTTTAAATGGATAGTTATGATCAAAGCGGAATAAAATAATTTCCATGAGTATTCATCCGACCTTATTTCATTCTCAGTTTAAACGTTCTCACACCACTTCATTTTTAAAGTGCACAAAAGCTAAAACCTGAACAAACCTTTTATATCATTGAAGGCGGCAATGGTTTGTTCTAACGTAGTGTTAGAATCGGAAACTATCTTCTCCAGTGTGCTGGACTGGTTTATCTCAATTTCCTCCATGAGCGAAACCAGTCTTCGTTCAGCTTGCTCCTGTTGGTCCTTCAGGACATCAACGGTCGCGTGTAAACGTTCGTTTTCTTCCTTGATCCGCGTTAGATCTTCCTCAACAGTTTCGCTTACAGCCTTGTTTTCTTTTAACACATTCTCAAAAGCGAACTCCATGCGAATCATCCTCTCTAGCACTTTTTCTTCGTAGTCGTATTTTGAGCACGATGGACACGATGGCTCGGAGGCCATGGTCACGCTGACCAGTAACAACAGCTGAAGTAGTGCAGTCATTTTCTTTCAGTAGATGTTACTGTTAGTTGACAGGTTTGCTGAATGTTCGCGAATGAGAAAATGTCCGTTTAATATATTTAAGTGCAGCTATAGGATACTAAATGCATACCGTAGTTTCTCAAATTTTCCCCATAGAAGTCAAAATGCTGCAAGGTAAAGTGATTACACGAAAAGATACAAAGGGTTATTAGAACTTTGTTTTGATTCGGGTGGTAGTATTTGAATGGAGTGGAATTTTGCAGATTCTTATTCCACGAGGCAATAGAATTCAAAATTTGCAAAAGTCCACTAGAGTCGGAAACGACATTGCGGATCAAAACGCAATACTATTAACCGTTTTATTTTATACAGTACTGGTTTTAGTCATTTAAAGATACATGATTTAATTATTAATGTCATTTGAATGACGCACTGTTTTGTTTTCTGACGTCATTTGAACATTTCACAATGACACTTATTAAAACGTGACGTCAACAGATTGGAATTAGGCCGTATTACACTGGAGTTGATTAAGGACAAACGCATTTTGCGATATGTATTGCCAGCGGATTTATGAGTACCGAGTACCATTAAAAAGGATTGATTTATTATAACTCGTTAACTGGATGATGAACACTTTGTTATTTATTTTTATTTTTTACGATAACATAAAATCTAGGCTTTGGATGAAAAGTTAAAAATCTCTCTTTATTCGTACGTTTCTAAACATGCACGCGTATTGTATCAACTAAACAGCTAAGGCGATGGCCTCCAATTATATTATGTAGGTGGTTATTGAACATTATGATTTATATTTTGTTTTAAAAAAAGTAGAATCAGTTTTTAACCATGTTTGGTTGCGCAAGTTCATCGTTGGTTTAAGTTATTAACGAAACGATGTTTTATGCTGATGTGAACTGTAAATTTTAAAACCAGGCTTTCGTCTTACCATTTCAGATTTACTTTAAGCAATATTACGGTAGTTTCAATGTGCTTGGAAAAGTTTATACCAGAAACTGTATAAGTATTCCCCACCCAAGATAAAAAGATTAGTTCCTTATGCAGGCCTGCAATGTTGATATAAACAGATATATAGAAGCTGCGATAAACAGAAATGGGTCATAATATCGTAATGTCTTGAATTCCATCAGTTTCAGTTCATACTATATGTATATTATAGTTTGAGCAACCTATTTGTTATCTTTAAAAATAAAAAAATAAAATATTATTTTAAACATACACATAAACCCTTTACCTTTAGTACACATATTATAAGGAAACAGCAGTTATGTTGTCATTAACACCAAAGTATTACGTCATTTGGTGGGTAAAATTATGTCGTATTTACTATACGACCCATAGTTCCGGTTCGATTTGGCATCTGCAGATGGGCGGCTGGTTATCATTTATCCCGAATGAAATATCTAGCAAAAAGAATGTTTATCTGGCATTAAACCGATATAAAAGTGATAAAGGACCTCTGTTCAGCGTCGAAATGTGTGATATACATTCAAATCGTGTCAGACGTTGCAATTATGATGTTTAAAAGAGCTGATATGTCCGTTTTTTACCTAAGAAGATATTTCTTCTGGGATGTATTGGCTGATAGCGTTGTCATACATACACCATGAGTGTTTCCGCATTGGGTTTAACCAACAAAAACTGTGAAAATATTTTGAAAACAAGCCTGACGTTTCTAAAAATGAGAAAGAAACTAGTCTCGTGATAGTCTTGGTAAAGCTATATTGATGAGTGTGTTGCCTGTTTGTTGTTTATGTACGTTTGTGTCTCTCGGTCAGTGTCGCCCTTGACCTTGTGCCTCTAAACAGGGTTCATAGTTGACGTTCTAGATACTGGGCTTGTTCCTGTAAATGTCATTGTATTATTGACTTATAAACTTAACATTGGTATGCTTCTATCTTTATTGGTTTAAACCATATCGAGGGGTGAAAGCGAAAAGGTTCTATCTGCTTCTTTATTTAATGTCACTTAGAACCTTTTCGCTTTCACCCCTCGATATGCATTTTAATAAAACAAGTTAAACATAATCAAAAGGTTTACATTGGGAACAATGCGCAAAAATTAGAAAAGTGATACATAAGCACACAATAAAATAATCACGGTATAGTTGAGAAGGACGCCTTTAATCTTATAATATGTCTTGATTATGTCATTCTTCCAAGCTGCTTAAACTCGTTTTAACTTGTTTATAACTTTAGAAAATCAAACAAGAATATATTAATCAAGCGACACTACGAAATGTCATAGGTGGTAAATGAAAATCCAACATATAATTTAACTCATAACAGTCATAAACTTTAACTATGTCTTCTGAAAATATTTCATTTGAATACCAAGTCCAATAATGCATTGCAGATTTCGTATCACTGATCGAATTAATGCCGCCATAATTATTATAAAGTGAAATATTTGAACACAAATTTGCAAACCGTATAAAACATACATTTCTAAGAGGTCTTAAAATCCTAACACGAAAGCCGGTGCAAATACTAGAGTTAATGACCTTGTATTTGAGTAATACAGATTGTGCATCGCGCATACGAAAACATTCAATAACGTAATCTAGAAACGATCAAGTGTGCGATTTAGAGAATATTCGATATCTGTAACACAACCCTTTTCCCAATTGACTGCACTTTTTATGTTATTAATTATGTGATTTCATATTGGCCGAGTTTTATTTGGCCGATGTTAGCAGTATTGACCTGAGCCCGAAGAAGTAGTAGTAGTGTAGTAGTAGTAGTAGTAGTAGTAGTAGTAGTAGTAGTAGTAGTAGTAGTAGTAGTAGTAGCAGCAGCAGCAGCAGCAGCAGCAGCAGTAGCAGCAGCAGCAGCAGCAGCAGCAGCAGCAGCAGTAGCAGTAGTAGCAGAAGTTAGGAACATTGCTTTTAGTTTGCAGCAAATATATATATATCAATCGGAAAAGGTTGATTTCTAGTTAAATGTCTGATAGAAGTCCAACTACATTATTGCGCTCGGCCAATGTGAAAACGGCAGGAAACTTTTCCCTGCCGATAACAAAGCCTGGAGTGACGAGGCCACGCCACTCACTACCTCATTAAGCCCTGCACGAAAACTCCGTGCGATCCAGGTTATGTTACTATGTCAAACGACTACTTACTCAAACAACGACGATTCGTCTTTTGTAACGGTACAAACTTATATTCACAGTGCACAACTTCGAATTTTTAATTATATTTTATCATTGTTATTATCATTTTGCTCCGCTCCACAATCTATTTTGAAGTATAAAACGCCACCAAGCCCCTTTTAAATGACACAGTTTCGTCGAAAAAACTAACAATAAATTGTTATATTGATGAACAATCTATTGCAAAATGTGTTGTTAGTACTTTTGATAAGACGTTTGCTTAAAGCATACCAGTAACTGATTTTGTGTTACTGATTAATATTCTTTGTTACTTATGTAATAATCATAGATCACAATTGTTTATTTTCATTGTCAAACACTTCTCGGTCTGCTAAATCTCTTAAGTATCGGTTTCACATTGTTATAAACATGTAAAATGCGTAAAATAACGTTGAAATTCCTTTATTAGTTATTAGATATTCCTATTAACAAAAGTTACCGGTGACAGTTAATAATATATGCAACTAGGCTCTAAATGCTCGGTTTTAATTGTTGAGGAGCAATATATTTCGATTTTTTTGTTCAAGGTTTCCACAAGAAACAACACATTGATTGCGAGTCGAATAAGAAGTTTTGAGATAAGAGAAGATGTGAACGTTAGTCGTAAGACCTGTAATATTTAAATATTACTAGGATATTTGCTGAATCAGTGATTACTTGTTATATTACATACGATCCAAAGTCATTGTCTTTCTGAAAATGACATAAATAAAATGTTGCAGGTTGCACAACGAAACACGTTGATTTCCAGTCTAATAAATAGTTTGGAGATCAGAGAAGATGTGAACGTTTGTTCGTATTTTGTGTCGGCAAAACATGCAACATGTGTATACAGCATTTTACGTTTAAACACAACATTTTATTTTTACAAACGTGTTCTCAATTTATAAACATGACATAGGATACAAGCGGTGTACATAGACGATATCTAACAATGTTTAACTAGCGGTAAATGATAACACAAATATCTAGTTATTATTACATTTTATTTTTAGAAAAGCTAATAATAAATAAATCACTGTGTAATTCATTTCCACGTCCATTGTATCTTTTTCCGCCTTTTGGCTTACTATGAACAAGCATATAAACACATCAGTTGTGAATGAGAGCACCACCAAAACTGGTCCAATAGCTAGAATCATAATACAGATGACTGTTCGAATCCCCATAGGAGCATTGTACCGAGACAGTTTCCCCGGCATCAAGCTCTACAAACACTTGACCACTAGAACAGGCATAATAGTCCATGTCGCGCTGTACACTTGCAATGAGGACTGAGCCCTCTTTCACCATCTGCAGATGAGCATATTTAGATGGAGCCGTACATGTGTGCATGAAGAACGAGTACAGTCCCCATACTGGGGCGGTGAACTTGCCGGTGGTGGAGCTGTAGCCGTTGCCCTGGTTGGTCTCTACTGTCTTGTACACGATCACATCACCTGTGGACAAGCTGGTGGTCTGTGGAGTGCGGGCGTGGAAGTACACCAGTGGAATACCGATTTGGTCTGAAAAATGGTTTGTTATATATTTAAAGAAATCAAATATAGTTTTTGCGTGAGTGGGCTGTTTTATTGTAAACTTTGTATTATTGTAACGAAACTGTTTTGACTGTGTATAAATTTCTTTTATGGACTGGCACTAAACAGCTATTGCCATATATGCATTTGAATATAAAAATATCTATATAATTTAATTTTCAGTAACGTTACTAAGATTTTCGGCAGTTTTATTCACTGTCATTTTTTTAAATAATCACATAGGTCGATCTTTAATTGAATTTTTGATGACGTTTTATCATTGAAACAAGCACTTTGTTTGAAATTCACAGGTAACTAAATATTGTCTGACAATATCAAACGTGAACGTGTCACGTTAATAAGAGGAATGCACATTTGATCCCCCAAATCTGTCGATTACAAAGACGTAAACTAATGCTGGAAGTGAGCGGCTAGTACCTTAGTGCCCTACATAAGTTTCAAAAATATATTTAAAAGCTTTACAAGCTGTAAGTTATTAGTTCGTATGTATACACAATACTTTAATTTGTAATGTATGATATTTGTAGCTAACACTGTACATTTCGTACTGCGATATTTTCCTGAAGGGAAGAAACGAGTGTTATTACTCAATGGTAGATGGAACAATGGAAGTGCATGGGAGGCACATTTGTCCAAACTGCATCATAGTTTGATTACGTGAAGAATCGTTTCTTGTAACGTCAAACATAAAAAAACTGCACACAACATCTTATCTAAATTAAAGATAAGCAAATTTTGTAAACAGTGTTTCTTTTATGAAGTCGGCCATTTCATTTTTTAAAATACGTAAAAGATAAAACCTGAACTCACCTTTTATATTATTGAAGGCGGCAATAGTTTGTTCTAACGTTGAGTTAGAATCGTAATAGATCTTCTCCAGTGTGCTGGACTGGTTTCTCTCAACTTCCTCCATGAGCGAATCCAGTCTGCGTTCTGCTTGTTCCTGTTGATCCTTAAGGGCATCAACGGTCGCGTGCAAACGTTCATTTTCCTCCTTGATCAGCATTAAGTCTTGCTCAACAGTTTTGCTTACAGCCTTGTTTTCCTTTAACACTTTCTCAAAAGCGAATTCCATGCGGATCATTCTCTCAAGCACCTTTTCTTCGTAGTCGTATTTGGAACATGCTGGACACGATGGCTCGGTAGCCATGGTCACGCTGACCAGTAGCAACAGCTGAAGAAGTCCAGTCATTCTCTTTCAGTAGATGTTACTGTTAGTTGACAGATTTGTTGAATGTTCGTGAATGAGAAAACAATCTCTAAATATATTTGAGTGCAGCAATAAGATACTGAATGAATACCGTATTTTCTCAAATCATCATCAGTCCACATAGAAGTCAAAATGCTGCAAGGTTAAGAGACGACACGGAACGATACAAATGGTATATAACTGCGTTTTGATGCGGGTGGTAGAATTTGAATGGAGTGGATTTTTGCTAATTTAATTTTTCGTAATCCACGAGGCGCTACCTGAATGAATCTGACATCAGCATAAGTCAATGAGAATCATAACACATTTCGGAACAAAACACAGTGCTTATAATCCTATTAGTTTATACATTACGCGTAAAATCATTAAAAAGTACATGATTTTACATATATTTAAACTTTAAATCTTTAAAATATCCAACGGATTATACTTATTATAGTTAAAATATTATTACAAGCATTACATCAGGTAATTGTTCTTTTATTTTATGCAGTTATTTTTATTCTTCGGATGTATTTTGTTAGAGTATTTCGTTGTTGAACTTGGGCTTGCAACTTATCTTTTCGTTATAATTTCTACCATGTTTGACACGTTCAATAACAATATCACTTTTTAACAGACAGAAGTCTTTAGCTTTTCACCCCTGACCCTGTGAGAAAGAGGTGAACCCTCGGTTGTCGAGAGGAGCTTGTCCTCTGTAAGTATATGAAGAAATGTGTTTGTTTATATGTTTATTATATTTACAAGTTTTCATTGTTAGGAAAACTATGTTTATGGCATACATTGATGTTATTTTTGGAATGTATGCATATGATTAATATTTTCCTTAATATTAAAGTAAAACAAGGTTATTTTATATTTGTATTTTTGATTATCCATAACTATTTTGTAAGGGACTACTCTGACAGTGCTTTCAATGAACATTGACATTCATATTTTAGTTGTTAGAAATACAACTGGAAGTTATTAAGTGATCTTTTAAAAGTGTTTAATATAATATATTTAACAATGTATTTATCTTTATATTAAATACCCTAAGTTATTGTTAATTCCAGGACAGGAAACCTACATATCAAGATTACCATTGAACTGTTAATCAATAGAAATAAATAGTGAACCATCATCAATTATCGTTTACCATACCCCTACTCCGACAAGTCACAATTGAATAGTAATTGTCATTTGAATGACGCACTTTTTTAACTATTTTTGTTGAGGTGTCTTTAAATTTGGCTAAAATGTTAAAAATTGGCTTAAGACAGAACATTTTCAAAATTTCTTTGTGGAATATTACTGTAGTGTTAATGCACTTGGAACAGTTTATACCGGAAACTATAAAATGCTCCCGCCCAAAGATAAATATATTAAAAATATATACAGGAGCCACGGCAAGCAGAAATGGGTACTACAGTATTTTTTTTAAGTAAATCTGTTTTTAGCATACAACTTTAAAATGCCAATTAACTTCACTGGCATATAACATAAGAACATTATTACAAGGTATTTTTTACTAACACCAAACGTCATATTATTGGCGAAAATACGTCTAATTTACTATCAAACCCATTTTCTCTTTTAGCGGTTCTAAGCGGTATTTGCAGATGGGCGTCTTGTTATCGTTTATCCAGAAAAAAGACGGTTTATGTGTCATATAACTGTTATAAAATTACTTAAGTACCTCTGTGCAACATCTACACTTAACATAGGGGAAACCTTTCTTCTAGATTGTATTTGCGGATTGCCTTGCTATACTTAAACCAAAAGTGTTTCCGCATTGAACTTAACAAACCAAAACTGTGAAAATGTTTAATGAAATAAAGAATTACGAAAATATAGTCACGATTTAAAACATAGAAAGAAACCAATTTCGTCATTCGTCTTTGACCATGAAGTCTTCATCCAGCTATATTGATGAGTGTGTGGTCTGTTTTCGGTATTTGTATGTTCGTGTCTCTTGTCCAGTATCGTAAGGGTCCGTACCGTGTCCTTACCTTAATAGAGTTTATATTTGACGAATGGGCTTGTCCCTTAGGTTTTGATTATTAAGTTGATTTTGTAATGTAAACCTTGGTATGTCATCCTTTTCAATAAATCAGTTTCTCGATATGCAAAGTTAAAGCATAACCGAAGGATTTACTTTTGCAATAAAACTAGAAAAATGTAATTTCAGCTATTACTATGTCTCACTCCTGTCATTCTTTCGAGCTGCTGTTCATGGTGTTTTTGCTGTAAGGGTTTGTCGAATATTTGCTTTGTAATAATGCGGAGTAAGTGAGAAGGCGTTTGTCAAATTTATGAATTAGTGTTTATATGCGATGGAAGTAAGGAAGTGTACAAAAATGATGAAACTGAGGAGAAGGGCGTGGACACGTTTTGATATTGTTGACTTGTCGACATATAATATAAATATTATAAAAAATATTTTTAGGAAATAAAGATTTAAAATGTTACGCCTAATATAGGCATCGAACCTGTGTCCTATTGGTCTACAGGCGGGGAGCGAACCACAAGAAGTTTCACGTTACCAGATAATTTCCTAAAGGTCGTGATAAGATAAAAGATTGAAACGAAGTTTGAAAACCTATTAAATCCTGTTATTTATTTCTTTTCTTGCAAGCATGGAAATGATACTCAGGTCAAAAATAAAACGTGTGCCTGTAATTTTGAATTTTAAAGTATGTAAAAAAGCATATTAATTCGGGTTTTGTCTTGTAATATGTATTTATAACGGTCTGTAAGGAAATTAATTTGAATATAAATTGGATTACAATCACCTTTGATAATTTTATTGTAAGTTTTATCAAGATTTTAAGCTTAATTTTAAAGCACATCGATATTCATACTTATTTTTTTACGGAGCAATACTCACAAAGTCTTAAAGGTATAAACATGAAACGTCATATTAAAATGGGTCTGATTAAGTGGGTGCAGTACTGAGTAACCAATCAGTCTGCAATAACCTATGAGTTATTTCCCTTTTTAATTTTCATACCTATGTTTTGTCCGAGAATCACGCCAAATAAAAAATATCAAACGGCGTATTAATTTTGAATTTTGTTTACATATATGTATTACTATATGTATTTTCTTTTTTTCAACTGTTTTCCGCTATCAGACAGCAAGGGGGATACACTGCAAGGGAGATACTATACTACATTCGGCAGGGAATATTGGCAGTCAGTGGCCGCTCTTGTTGAAGCATTGAATGCACGTCAATGATGTTATTTGTTTGAAACTATTCGTGTTAAATACATATATTTTCCAGGTTACATAAACACGAATCGCTGGATGCAAAAAGGACTGTTTCCCTTCCGATGCAAATCTAACATGTTTTCCTACTAATCGGGATACATAATGGAAACATTTCTAAAAAGTTCACAATGTGATCGTTAAAGGGATTAACTCACAAATTTTATTTTTAGAATTATTTTTTTTAAACGCTGTTTAAATTTAGTTTTACTTCTTAGTGCATGCCAACATAAAGAGGAACTGTTAGATATTAATTTAAACAGAATTTTAGGTTTATGTTCAAAAGAGTTACTTACAACTTGCAACAAGATAGAGCTATTGCTGTTATATTTAAAACAAATCATTACCAACAGAGCTCAAGTTAGAACTTTGATGATGTTATATACATCGTACAATTTACACATGAGCATTGTCAAACAATTATCAGTCTGCTAAAGCTCATTAACATATGATGATGACGTTCACATTTTTATCAACATGTTAGTAAAAACTAAGTGCATAACGTTAAATATGCATTCTTACTTAAACAGTGGTTCATATGAAGAATACCGTGATTAATTTGAAAGAAAGGTGAAGAACAAATGGTATTTTCACCATATGCAATGATCAACTTGCGAATCGCCTGCCATCTTTCGTTCGTGTAATAAATTGTACATGACCATTGTCAAACAAATCTCAGTCTGCTAGTGCTTGTTAATATATTATTATGACGTTCACATTGTTATAAACATGTGTGTAAAAACGATTGAATAACGTTAAATATGCATCATGATTTCGCTACACTGCTGCCATTGAGTTGACCGTCGGTGCTGCAATGTGCCTCATTAATATGTTGTTTTGGTGTGTTTTTCTCAAACTCGGACATAGTATTGGCATATACTTGGTTACGTCGTCCCGCAAAAACGTTATAACTCAAATAATATGTCTTTTATTAAATAAAATATTCAGATGTAAAAATTTCCTGACTGGCGAACTAACGAAAACTATATTCAAATTGTTCCAGTGTAAGGAAGTGTAGTGGCCCATCCTAGCGGTACAAATTCTCAATAAATGAACATATCCAAGTTCGATCACTAGGCATATCGCTTTACTCAGTCGAGAGATATCGCCCTTTAATTATAGACATTTCTAAAATCGGTCCGATCAATACCTTTAGAAGCCTTTTGACAAAGCATCACGAACTTGGTTCAGAGTATGTATGATGTATGATCATAATGTATTCGTTGCCAACTATATAGATTGAGTCACTCGAAAGTTATCGCCCTTTAATTATAGGAATTACCTACAATCTGTCTTATCAGATCAATAACATAGTAAGTCATGCAATATCATCACAAATCGCTAGATTTGGTCAGAATGTGAATGGGCAGAATATATGCGTCAGGTTCGATCACAAACAATCATTCCCAAGCTATGACCTTTAAATTGGCAAAAACTGTATAAACAGCGCCCCATCTCTAAAAATGGCTAACGTACTTCTTACACCGGAAACTCCGGCTTTCACCACAACACAAGACCAGACTCTCGCATAAACTCGTGCCAACGAGAGTGATAAATATAAATTTCTAGCAACTTGTTTTATAATCGTTATAAAATAAAGTTAAAATAAAATGTGGTCATCACAATTGTTGTCCTACAAGACAAACGGGCATATTTTACGACAGTTGGCGCTCCCGGTGGTATAACTGAGTCGTCATATCATACGCAGTTTTTATTCAACGATTTCATGAAATATGTTAGTAAACGAGCCTTTGACGATAGTAACATGTTTCCTGGACGGGTTCGATAAAATTGTGTATTGTATGTTAACATGTTAACGAGTGTCAGATTGTTTTGATCACATTATTTTTTCAGTAAAATATAGCAAAAACGACAAACCTGTTTCACAGCTAAAAGTTGCTCGCTCATGGTTTGTAAAATGCACCTTTTTTAATTACGAAATAAAATATGGCAAATCATCAGGAGTGTTAAAACAAAAAAATACCAAAATCTGGAACCCTACAGCAATGGTTGACATTTGCTCAAATACCGTCTTTGAAGACCACAATTAATAACGGCTGTGGTGTTGCTTGATCGGTTGATTTACATTATCAAGTGATGTTATCAATTTATCTTCAACATATCCACCACAATTGTTTAAGTCTCGGTGGCCGTGTGGACTAGCCGGCTGTTTTCATTTTTATCTTTATCGGCTTGTGTTCGAACCCCACTTATGCTATAACTTTATTTTTTCTGCAATTTCGATATTATGGAGTAAAAAAATGATAAAATAAGTGTTTCCAGATGCATTACCAAAAAAAACTAAATTTTGGTCCAAAAGCATGAGCGAGTCACTTTAAGTGGTGAGCCGAATAACACAATTCCATACCATTTCCCGTGCTACATGCATTGCAGAAATGAAGTACCCGTTTTGTTTTAAAACAGATTAATCCGATCGTTTTAATAATATTTTAAGAAGAATGCATGCTAAGATAATATCCAATAAGAATCACATCAAAAACACTAAACCTTTAACGAAAGTTGATGGCTAAGAGGTTAAATTCTGGTAAGATGACATAATATTTTGTGATATGTTTATGACGTCATTTCCAGTTTTAAACATTAGGTACCGACCGCCATTTAAGATTTTATTCATAAAATCAAGACGACATATCACGTGTTTCTCTTGAGGTTTAAATGATAATGTACTACTCGATTGAAATAAATCTTCATCATAATATCAACAGAGAAATAAGAAAAATGACTATTAAACAATTATTATTTTTGAATTAATTCGTTTTAAATAATTTCTGAACAATGGAAACAGTGATGACTATATTAAACCGGAAACAAGGTATTGCATGTAATACAAATATTTGATTAATTTGAATAGGTATTAAGGTAAATTTAACATAGGACTGTATATTTTTGACGGTGTTTGATCTTTAATTAAGTATTGGAAAAGGTTATGATATAAATTATTGAGGATGATTTGAACTTGAATAAACATATTAAAATGGTGTTTTTTTAAAAAAAAAAAACATTAATTTCTTTCATGGAGGACCTTTTGTTTTGAAGCATTTTATCTATTTAATGTTTTTCGAAGTTATCAACATTGGGAGAACTCGTTGGCATGAGGTCTTTTGACGACATTTGGACGTACGGTTCATGTCAATTCGTTACCCGACATTAGAGGCGTTGGCGCGATACCACTTTATGAGCAAACTTAAGATAACCCTAATTTTACAAACACCAATGGCAAAAGCCCGGCATGTTTGATAACGTTAAAAGCTACGAAAAAAATAACAAAAAAAGAATGAATCAGATATATTGAAATTCCATATTTCACAAATTCTTTAAACATAAATATTTTCTTTCCGATAAACAGCGAATATGGTACTTTTATACTTCTTGACTGCCGCTTGATGCTGATAAAAAGTATCAAATATTCAAATAAGATAGTGAAAGAATACCATGAAGTTTTAAAACCGGCAAAATATTGTAAATTTTCAAAACACGATCGGCAAGAAGACGTCAAAGTCATTGTGTTTCACTTTATTTAATGCAGATGTTAATGTTTCTGATACAGTGTCTGAAATTGAATATAAGTCCACTCACTTCACGGCGCTACGCAGCTATGCCGTCATAAAATTCCCACGTTAGAGGCCGCATATAATTTCCACGTAAGAGGCCGCATATAATTCCCACGTTAGAGGCCGCATATAATTTCCACGTAAGGGGTCGCATATAATTCCCACGTTAGAGGCCGCATATAATTTCCACGTTAGAGGCCGAATAGAATTTCCACGTAAGGGGCCGCATTAAATTCCAACGTAAGGGGCCGCATAACATTTCTTCGTTAGAGGCCGCCTGTAATCCCAACGTAAGAGGCCACATATAATTCAAACGTAAGAGGCCGCATTGAATTCCCAATTTCAGGCCGTATAGAGTCTCCACGTTAGAGACCGCATATAATTCCAACGATAGAGGCCGCATTCCGAGTTCCTACGTTAGCCGGTGCATATGATACCCCGTTTCGAGGTCGCGTAGATTTCTCAATGTAATGTGTCGAATAAAGTTTCCACGTTAAAGACCGCCTTAAATTCCCACTTGAGAGGCCGCATAGAATTTCCACGTTAGTGGCCGCATATCATTTCTACGTCAGAGGCCGCATAGAATACCCACGTTAGTGGCAGCAAATAATTCCTTTATAAATACATCTTTGAAAATGTTGGTATATTTACTATCTATGTCAATGAAAATCATTAACAAGCATTAATAATTTATGTTTGCCTGTTTTTCTCATGAATTCCGGCATACCTGTCATTGGCTTTCGCAGCACCACCTAAAATACCCAAATTCCGACGTACCAGCAACATCAAGACCACCACCACCAACACCACAACAAGCACCATCATCATTTTTATCATCATTATCATCATCATCATCATCATCATCATCATCATCATCATCATCATCATCATCATCATCATCTTCATCATCATCATCATCATCATCATCATCATCATCATCATCATCATCATCATCATCATCATCGTCGTCATCGTCGTCGTCGTCGTCGTCATCGTACTCATCACCAGCATCAGCATCATCATAATCATCACCAGCAGCAGCAGCAATAGCATCAGCAGCAGTATCAGTAGCAGTAGCAACATAATCAACAACAACAACAACAACACTGCCGACCAGCATAATTTCTATAACGATCATCATCATCGTCGTCATCACTATATCACGGTCATCGTTGTCATCACCATTATATTTAGCACTTTCAAGCTATTAAGTAATACTTTAAAGCCACAGTTTTAAAATAATACAATAGTAACAGTTGTTGTAGCATAAGTCATTATTATTGTTGTAATAAAAGTATTTTGAATATTATTCATTGATCTCAGTAAAACGGATTTGAATAATACATAAATTCTGAATAGAACCGCTGAATCAGTGGTTTCGTCGGACCGTGGTTTTTGTCGTTCTGAAAATAACATATATAGAATGATTCACAACGACCAACATTGATTGTCAGCCGAATAAGTAGTTTGAAGATCAGAAAAGATGTATAAACGTTTGTCATGAAAGCTATGGATTTTACATATTGTCATGACATTTGACCATAGAGATTTGATTCCAAGATATTTTGATAATAAGATAAAACCAATAATGATACAAGCATTGTCATGTCAATGTTAATCAGTTGTATATGCCAATCACGGGCATAACTCGAGAAGTATTTGTTGTTTTTTGTCAAGCCATTAAAATAAAAAACTTCAAGTCTCAAAACCAAAGGTACGATACGACTTTTATATATATATTTCACTGAAGTACATGTTGTATGGATATCAATAAGTGTAATCAAATACATGTATACACACCAACAAAATAACTGGCATTGGTTTATTCTGGAAAAGGGCTTCAAAACAAAAGCTTTATGGTAAACGATATATGCATTACTGATTAATTTAGAAATAAAGTTTTTATTTGAGGCGGAAACACACACAGGATGCCAACATATAGCTTTCTTAGTTTACATACAAAAGTAATTTCATTTCAAAAGTGTTCTCAGTATACATGACATAGCATCCAGGCGGTATACACAGACGAAATCCAAAACATGTTTAACTAACGGTAAATGATAACAAAAAAAGTCACTTAATGATCATTTTTTATTTTTAAAAAATAACTCATTTATTACTGCGTAATATACTCCCACGTTCATTGTATAGTTTCTGCCTTTTGGCTTTTAATGTACAATGACCTAAGCACGTCAGTTGTGAATGAGAGCACCACCAAAACTGGTCCAACGGTAAGAATGATGCTCATACAGTTGTCTGTTCGAGCCCCCATCAGAGCATTGTACCCAGACAGTTTCCCCGGCATCAAGCTGAACAAACGCCTGACTACTAGAACAGGTAATATAGTCCTTATCAGTGTGAAAACTTGCAATCAGGACTGAGCCTTCCTTCAGTATCTGGAGATAAGCATATTTATTTGCAGCCGTACATGTGTGCATGAAGAACAAGTAGAGTCCCCGTGCTGGAGCCGTGAACTTGCCCGTGGTTGAGCTGTAGCCGTTGCCCTGGTTGGTCTCTACTGTCTTGTACACTATCTCTTCACCGTTGGACAGGGTGCTTGTCTGTGGAGTGCGGGCGTGGAAATATACCAGTGGAGTAGCGATTTGGTCTGAAATATGAATCGTAATATATTTATAAATATTAAAAATAGCGTTTGTGTGAGTGAGTTTTATTATTGTAAAGTTGACATTATTGTAACGAAATAACAAATTTGTGAGATTGTTTTTCTCAAACTATAGAGAATAGCTAACCACTCTCCATATAGTGCTTACAACTATGTTTTGAGTTGGTTTAAATTGTTACTTTTGTGAACAAGCACTAAACAGCTTATTCCATAAATTCATATCAAACAAAAGATATCTGTATTATTCAAATTTCAATTATGTTACTAACACTTTCGGCATAATCTTAATTTCATTACTGGTACCAGTTTCAAATAATACTAAATTTGATCTCTTTGAATTTCTTACACGGGCATATTAGAGTCGGTAACTCTCACAGATATACCATGTTTACAACTTTTTTTTATTTTTTGTCTTGGACAGAGCATTTTTTTGCGTAAATATCTGCAAATCATTTATATATTATTGCTGAAAAAAATTAAGATCGTAGATTTTCATATTTCCGTACGAAAATTAATGTTTTATAGTTTAAATGCATTAAACACCTATTTTTGAATCTGCGATCTATTTTTTGTCAGCAGTCCTTTATAACTAGTTTCCATGGAATTTTGCAATAATTGGATCGTTCCAAGACAAAAAAAGGCAAATATTCCTTCATTACATTGTTATAGCGTGATCCGGAATGAAATAGATTCCTTTCACACGACTGTCACATTTTTGCGCAACACCGTACGCTTTCAATTAATACAACTGTGTTAATTGATATCTTCTCATATCTAGAAACCCCTGACAACCTATATACGGTTTTTCAACATATTTGTTAAGAACGTTTAATAAATGTTAGAATATTAACAATGTTCAAACTAATGCGGGTCCATTAATACTATGCTCATTTGTAAAGAAACACTCCGTTTTAATACGTGGAAAGTATTGAAAGAAATGAAAAAATGCAAATACGTGTTAACAGAATTCGGTTTGATATATTTTGAACGATCACATGCCACTTATGTCATAGAGCGGTCGAAGGATGCATTACGAAACATGTCAATGTTAACAAAAGAAACAGGACCTTGAGTGATAGTCCAATTTTGTATCAGTCGTTTGTCAAACCTAACCCAGCTTATTGGGACTTTCTTTGAGCATTATTACAAGACGTTAAAAGTGTGACTCACGGTCTTTATAATTTGTATAAGCCTAAACTGTATCAATTCGAAATAATATTATTTGCATGTGTATTCTTGAGTGTTTTGGTAGGCATACCACTTCATTTTTAAATGCGCAAACCCTTAAACTTGAACAAACCTTTTAAAGCATTGAAGGCGGCAATGGCTTGTTCTAGCGTAGTGTTAGAATCGGAAACTATCTTCTCCAGTGTGCTGGACTGGTTTCTCTCAACTTCCTCCATGAGCGAATCCAGTCTGCGTTCAGCTTGCTCCTGTTGATCCTTTAGGGCATCAACGGTCGCGTGCAAACGTTCATTTTCTTCCTTGATCCGCGTTAGGTCTTGCTCAACCGTTTCGCTTACAATTTTGTTTTCCTTCAACACTTTTTCAAAAGCGAACTCCATGCGGATCATTCTCTCGAGCACTTTTTCCTCGTAGTCATATTTGGAGCACGCTGGACACGATGGCTCGGAAGCAACGGTCATGCTGACAAGTAACAACAGCTGAAGTAGTCTAGTCATTCTCTTACTGGCATTCAGTAGATGTTACTCTTAGTTGACTGGTTAGCTGAATGTTTTAGAAAGAGAAAAACTTCTCTAAATATATTTAAGTACAGCTATAAGATACTGAATGAATACCGTATTTTCTCAAATCATCATCAGTCTACATGGAAGTCAAAATGCTGCAAGGCTTAGAGACGACAGGGAACTATGTTGTGTTGCTGTTGGTAGTAGTTGAATGGAGTGTTTTTTTGAAGATTCGTATTTCACGAGGCGCTACCTTACCAATTTCAAAATCTACAAAAATCCACGAAAGTCCAATATAACATTTCGGAAAAAAAACGAAGCACTAATAAACATTTTCTTTTTACACATTACTGGTTTCATTAATTTAAAGGACA
>NC_069131.1:14803596-14826096 GCF_026914265.1 Mya arenaria | reverse complement strand
AAAATAATCATTTTGCTCACAATGCTCACATTTTATTTTGGAGTTTAAAGTTTATAATGTGAACAAGCCCCATTAAAATGACAAACTGTCGACATAGAAAAGATTGGAAACGTTATCACATGAATGAAATAAATATTCCAACAAATGTTATTCAGTAGTATTAATAAGACATTTGCTCCAACGCTACAAGCCTACGAGTAACTGAATTTGTGTTATTGAATACCATTCTGTGTCACTCATTATTAAAAATAAATAAATTGAATAAATACTTTAAATACAACTTGGAAATTAAAAATAATGTTACACGCATTGTATAAACTTGAACATTTTCCTTGTGAAATAATCCTCAGTCTGATAATGCGCGTTTGTATAAGTTGATGACTTTTACATTGTATATTCAAGGTTCCCGGTGTTAGTTATTCACGCGGGTAACTCGGTATTGCAATCATCATCATCATCATCATCATCATCATCATCATAAGCAGCAGCAGCAGCAGCAGCAGCAGCAGCAGCATCAACATCATCGTCGTCGTCGTCATCATCATCATCATCATCATCATCATCATCATCATCATACTCATAATCATCATTATCATCATCCTTAGCATCAGTAGCACCACAACCAACACCACCACCAACAACAACAACAACAATAACAACAACAAAACGCCCGGCCAGCATAGTTACTATCACGATCATCATTATAATGATCATCAAAAAGCATATCTAAACTATAAAGAAATACTCAAAAGCTACCGTAGCAATAATCATTGTTCAAGTTGTAGTGATCATTGTTTAAATATTACTTATTAAATATCAGTATATAAAAACACATATTCTATCAAAACATGTATGCTTACAAGTATCGCTGAATCAGTGGTTTCGTATTTTATTGCAGACGATCCGTGGTGATTGTCTTTCTGAAAATAACATAGATAAAATGTTGCACGTTGTACAACGACCATGCAATATTTAATGCCAGTCGATTAAGCAAATTGGAGATCAGAGAAGATGTAAACATCTGTCATAAGAGCTACGATTGCTGAATATTACTGATAAATCCTTTATAAATTTAATACAATCCTTAAAGAATTTAGTACTTATATATGTAACCTTTCTTATTTAGGCACAACGTAACGTCAAAGAATGGTGCGACGCGTTGCGTCGCCACCCACGTTAATTTGACGTTATTATTTTGACGTCATTTTGTCACCGTTTTATTTAAGGAATGAATTGCGGGGTTGATGTCATTATCGGGGTATGAACGCAATTGGGCTGTCTAAGTGTGTGGAGTGCGAAGGACTCCACGCGTACTTTGACCAGCCCAATTGCGTAAATAAGACGACTCGTCTATTACTGGAAACATTTTTTTTCAAATGACGTCACAATAACGCGGGAAAAGATCAACCACTTGAAATCACTTTCAAACGTAAAATTGAAAAACTGTTGACAACAAAACGTTTAAAATATAATAACTCAGCACGTTCTAAAATGATGATTTATATTTTACGGGACATGCTGACACAATACAAACAATAACATGATCAATAGTTTTCATGTATATTGTTATGCGATGAATTGTGATCCGAACATATCCGAAGATGTTGCGTTCATCGATTGATGAACGCAATTGCCGAAAGGCAGCTCATTTAAGGAATGGAAGTTGAGGTGTAAATATATGACACGTTTAAATGATTGTCAGAAACGCTTTTAACATGAATGTCGGGAAATGCTCATAGTTGAGAATTGTCGTTTACGTCTTTTACGTGGTGAATAAACGAGAGAAAAGATCAGACGCATATACTCGACTCCTCCGTTAGTCCCGATGCCTATAAAATTAATATGACATTTTACGTAGAGTTTCACTTCCACGATATTTTGATATTGAGGTAAGAACAATTATGATATAGCTATTGCCTGGTCAATGTGTGCGATTTGATAAGCTAGTCGCGCGCATATTTCACGAAATATCTATTTATTTCTGTCAAACCATAAGGATATACAATTAAAAATTTCAACAAAAAATGTACGATCTGACTTCTATATTTAATACTGATTTATAAGTATAAAGTGTATATAAATATTTAAAATAGATGTTACCAAATATGTATATATATACAAACCCAAAAAACAACTGGCATAGCTTTTCATCAGGACAAAGCGGTTTCAAAACAGCGGAATGATGGTAAATGATACATGCATTACTGATTAAATAAGAAATCAAGATTTATTTTGAGGCGGAAAAACATACAACATGTTAACATACGTGAACATGAACTTAGCGACCTAGTCGGTGCTTGATCGATTTTTTTGAAATATGTTGATAATCGCTTAGATTGATGATTTGTGCCTAAATACAGTAAATGTATCATTGTTTAAGAAGAACAGGCATGTTCACATGCTTTGAAATTGCTGACTGCTTGATGGACTTTTTGAAAAAATGTTGATTATCACTTCACAGTGATAATTTCTGGATAAAAACAGTTAATATATCATTGTTTTAGAAGAACAGGCATGTATAGATACTTTGAAATAGGAAACCATTTTGTACCGCTAGGCCGCCCGGCCGCTTACTTCACGCCACTAGGGCGATAGGCCGCTTAACTACTTGAACGACCTTTTGGAAAGATGTTTATAATCGCTTAAGATTGATTTTATTTGTGCATTTAAACAGTAAATTTTTTAGAAGAAAACGCATATAAATGAATTAAAAAACAATTTAAGGCCGCTATGCAAATGTATGAATATAAAACATCACTATCATTGTTTCCCAAGTAAAAGCATAAACAATTGCTTTGAAATAATCAAAGAATTAGGCCGCCAGGCCGCTTGGACGCCAACTTCACGCCGCTAGGCCGCCAGGCCGCTAGACCTCTAATTTTAAGCCCCTATGCCGCTAGGCCGCTCACTTCAAGTAATACCAACATACAGCTTTCTGAGTTAAAATTGAGAAATAATTTCATTTCAACATACATGTTCTCAGTTTAATATTGTTGCCATATCATACAGGCAGTGTCCCAAGACGATATCCAAAAAACGTTTGACTAACGGTAAAAAAATATTAACGTTATGATTATATTTTCTTTTTTAAAACACTAATTTATCTTTATACTTTTTATATCTTTATGAACAATGACCTAAGCACGTCAGTTGTGAATGAGAGCACCACCAAAACTGGTCCAACGATAAAAATTATCATTTAGTTGTATGTTCGAGCCTCCACTAGAGCATTGTACCCAAACAGTTTCCCCGACATCAAGCTGAACAAACACGTGACTACTAGAACAGGTAGAAGCGTCCTTGTCAAAATATGCACTTGCAATGAGGACTGAGCATTCCTTCAACATGTGAAGATTAGCAGAGTCATTTGAGTTCGTACATGTGTGCATGACGAACAAATAGAGTCCCCGTGCTGGAGCGGTGAACTTGCCCGTGGTGGAGCTTTAGCCGTCGCCCTGGTTGGCATCCACTGTCTTGTATACGATTACCTCACCTGTGGACAGGCTACTGGTCTGTGGAGAGTGGGCGTTGAAGTATACCAGTGGAGTAGAGATTTGGTCTGAAAAATGAATTGTTATATATATTTTTAGAATATCAATAACAGTTTTTGTAACGAAATTATAAAAGTGCGAGAGTATCTACGTTTTGCCAAACGATAAAAGTTAGCGTAAGAGATTAAAGACGTTAGTATAACTTTTATGTTGCTTTTCATTTTGAAAATAGGTCAAAATTATAAACCCAATTGAAATAAATGGAACTCTTATGAACAAGCACTAATGTCAATTACTCATATGCATATAATTATATATATGTATAAAATTCTTTTTTCAATAACGATACTAAACTTTTCGGGAAAATATATATTTCCTTCCCGGCGTTTTTTTTTAAATAATTTTTAAATTCATTCTCTAATACGAAGTTTGATTTTCATGTATCATTGTTACAACCATTTTGTTTACAATTCACGCGGAAATAAATTTTGTGTGACACTATAAAACGCTAACGAGTCACGTTAAAGAGATGGAAGCACGCTCGATCGCCCAAATTTGTCCACTTAAGATACATAAGTGAGTGGCTAGTATCTTAAAGGGTCGTGCCTAAGCTTCAGACAAATATCTGAAAGCTTGATTTAGGGTAGCTGTTTGTGTTTTTAACATCGATAATAAAATGCAAATCTGCACTAAACAGCTTATCTGAATAAAAGATAGGCAAATATTGTAAACAGTGCTTCTTTTATGAAGTCGGCAATTTGTATAGGCCTGAAATGTATCAACGCGAAATAATATTATTTTCATAAATATTTATGTGAACTTAGAAGTCTGTATGTAGGCATACCTTTTCATTGTTTAAATGTGTAAAAAATAAAACCTAAACTTACCTTTTATATCATTGAATGCGGCAATGGTTTGTTCTAACTTAGTGTTAGAATCGGAAACTATATTTTCCAGTGTGCTGGACTTGTTTCTCTTAACTTCCTCCATGAGCGAAACCAGTCTGCGTTCTGCTTGCTCTTGTTGATTCTTAAGGGCATCAACGGTGGCGTGCAGACGTTTCTTTTCTTCCTTGATCCGCGTTAGATCTTCCTCGACAGTTTTGCTCACAGCCTTGTTTTCCTTTAACACATTCTCAAAAGCGAACTCCATGCGAATCATTCTCTCGAGCACCTTTTCATCGTAGTCGTTTTTGGAGCACACTGGACACGATGGTTCGGAGGCCACGGTCACGCTTACCAGTTATAACAGCTGAAATAGTCCAGTCATTCTCTTTCAGTAGATTTTACTGTTAATTGACAGGTTTGCTGAATGTTCGCGAATGAGAAAATTACCGTTAAATATATTTAAGTGCAGCTATAGGATACTAAATGAATACCGTATTTTCTCAAATTGTCCTCATAGGAGTCAAAATGCTGCAAGGTACAGCGTCGCCACGGAATGATACAAAGGGTTATTAGAACTGTTTTGATGCGGGTGGTTGTATTTGAATGGAGTGGAATTTTGCAGATTTTTATTCCACGAGACACTAGAATTCAAAATCTGCAAAAGTCCACTAGAGATCAAAATGCAATACTATTAACCGTTTTATTTTATACATTACTGTTTTAGTCATTTAAAGATACATGATTTAATTATAAATGTCATTTGAATGACGCACTGTTTTGTTTTCTGACGTCATTTGAACATTTCACAATGACACTTGTTAAAACGTGACGTCAACAAATTGGAATACGGCCCTATAACACTGGAGTTGATTAAGGACAAACGCATTTTGCGATATGTATTGCCAGCGGATTTATGAGTACCGAGTACCATTTAAAAGGATTGATTTATTATCTCGTTAACTGGATGATGAACACTTTGTTATTTATTTTTATTTTCTACGATATCATAAAATCTAGGCTTTGGATGAAAAGTTAAAAATCTCTCTTTATTTGTACCGTTCTAAACATGCTCTCGTGGTTCGTAAAAAGCTAAACAGCTGAGGCGATGGCAGACAATTATATTATGTATGTGGTTATTAAACTTTATGATTGATATTTTGTTTAAAAAAAGTAGAATAAGTTTTAAACCATGTTTGGTTTCGCAAGTGCATCGTTGGTTTAAGTTATTAACGACGGGATGATTTATGCTGATGTGAACTGTAAAATTTAAAACCGTGCTTTCTTCCTTCCATTTCAGTTTTACTTTTTGCAATATTACGGTAGTTTCAATGGCTTTGAAAGAATTATACCAGAAACTGTATAAGTATTCCGCACCCAAGATATAATGAAACATTCATGTTGATGGCATGTAATGTTGATATAACCAGACATACAGATGCCGCGACTAGCAAAAGTGGGTCATAATATCGTAAAGTCTTTAATTTAATCAGTTTCAATTCATGTTATAATAGTTTATAGCAACCAATTTGATATGTTTAAAAATAAAAATAAATTTTAACTTAATCCCTTATCAAACATATTGTATAAGGAAATAACAATTATGTTGTCATTACAGTCAAAGTATGGCGTCATTTTGTGTGTGAAATTACGTCTGTTTTACTGTAAGATCCATTTTTGCTTGTCGCGGTTCTAGGTGGCATTTGCAAATTGGCGGCTGGATATCATTATTTCCAAAATAAATATCTAGCATTTCACTGATATAAAAGTGATTAACTGATATAAAAGTGATGGTGTCTCTGTTCAGTGTCAACATGTTGGTTATACCTTAAAAACGTTGCAATTATAATGTTTTATAGTGCAGATATTGCCGGTTTTTTAACAAAAGAATATCTTTCTTGTAGAATGTATTTGCTGATAGTGTTGCCATTCATAAACCAAAAGAGTTCTAAATTGGGTGTAACCAACAAAAATGTGATAGTGTTTAGAACCTTCAGATTGGAGAATTTAAAAAAAGATAGAGAAACTAGTCTCGTGATTGCCTTTTGACCACATTGTCTTGATTAAGCTATTTTGATGTGTGTGTAGTCTTCTTGTGGTGTTTGTACGTGTGTGTCTCCCGTTTATTGTCGACCCTAACCTTGTGCCTCTAACCAGGGTTCATATTTGACGTCTTGATTACTGTACTATTCCCTGTAATTTCATTGTATTATTTACGTAGCAAACTTTCCTTTGAAATGATTCTTTCCTTGTTGGTTTAAGCCATATTTATTTTAATAATACATTGCCAAGATAAAGAAAGTTTAACAAAAACATAGGATTTACTTTGGCAATAATACCCGAAAAACAGACAAATGACCAATGCAAACAACAGTCAATCACGATAGCTTTAAAAAGTAAATCTTGAAGTCTATAATGTGTCTTGATTATGTCACTCTTTCCATTATGTCGGTGTAAGGGCTTTTTTATAATGTGAAGGAAAGGTTGGACGTTGTATGCAAAGTGTATAAGGTAGAAAGTGAAAAAAGCATTAGAACTTCGGAAGTGTACCAAAAAGAAGTGGAAAGAAGCTTTGGGAATGGCACGGACAGGTTTTGTTCTTATTGAATGGTCCACTTTGCTGAATATCATATTGACCATTGATCTTGTTATTTTGTGGTCACGTTGACGTTATACTATATTATACTAGATTGTTCTACGCTTTGCCATCGGTGTACTGCTTGTAGTTTCAATTGAGCTTAATCTTTGTTATTCCAGATGTTAAGCGTATGATAAATTCACCGTGGTATTCACCAATTCCTACAGCATGCATTTCTTACAATATAATATAAAGTGTTATTACAAGTGATCAAATCATACAGCATGCATTACGGACCATATAAGAAATACAGTTTAATTATTAGTCGACAAAGTATACAACATGAATGACTGACCTAATTAGAAATCAAGTCTAACAGAGCGTCGTTGTGTACCCAATCGTTGTTGTTTACTCTCCTGGGCGACGTTGTTTGTCTAGTCGTCTTTGTTCTTTCTTTTCCGGCTGGTGTTATGCGCAGGCATTGGTGTTGTTTGCTTTTCCAAGCGGGAATGTGCTTTCAATAGTCGTTGTTGTTTGCTCTCCTGACTATATGCTTGATAAAAAATCCAGGTTACATGTATCAAAATAGTTGGATGCAACAGGAACTGTTTACCTATTGACTGAGATGTAAAACTTTGTTCCTGCTGATTTGGTTTAATTATGGAAACATTTCTAAGACTTTTATCAGTTGTGCGTTATAGGGAGCACAATTTGAAAGTTATTTAGAATGTCATTTATGTTAATTTTACTGTAAATTAGTTCCCAGCCTGCTTTTTCACGTTAGTAAAAATTTAACACAGTAATATAACCTTGTTTGTAAAAACAAAATAATTCGCTGAAAATTCTTCATGATTTTGCTGCACTGCTTTTATTGAGTTGAGGATCGATGCTGCAATGTATCTGCTGTCGTTTGTTGTTGTTGTTGTTGTTGTTGTTTATTGTTGTTTCTGGTTTTGGTTATTTACAAATTCATAATATTATCATATACCTGGCTACGTTTACTTGCAAAACGTTAACGTTTGCTCTAACTTAAATTTGTTTGAAATTGTTAAGAGGTACAAAGGTTACCAGTGGCATAAATGACGGGTAACTAGACTCATAACGAGGGATTTTAATAATGCTTAAGTAAATCAAAAAAAAAATCGCACAGAGTACAAGATTGTCCAAGGTATTGACATAACAAATAGTACGATTGTAGCTTTGCTCCCGTTTTGATGAAAAAGTTATAGCAAACTTTCCGGCTTTTTTGGTAGTTGATATTAAATTTCTCGCACATGTTAGACTGCATTTACTTCTTTTAACACGTGAACAGTACGAAATCATCATCATCATCATCATCATCATCATTGAAATTGCAGAAATATTATAAGTTGTTGTAGCAACAGTCATTATTCTAGTTGTAGTAGAAGTCGTATGAATATTACTTTGTTAATATCAGTATACAACAAACATTTTTAAACAATACATGGATGCTGAATCAGTGGATTCTTATTTTATTGCACACGGCCTGTGTGGTCATTGACTTTCTGAAAATAAAATGCGTAAAATGTTGCAAGTTTCACAACGCCAACATTGATTGTCAGTCAAAAACAGAATTTCAAGATCAATAAAGATGTAAACGTTTGTCATGCAAACTATTATTTCTACATATTGCCATGCCATTTGATTCCAAGACATTTTGCTTATAAGATGAAAACAATTATGATACAAGCATTGTCATGTCAATTTTATGAACCAATCACAGGCATAAATCAAAAAATGTTCTTATTTCTGCCAAGCTATTGAACTAACAATTTGCAAAACAAGTTTCAAAACCAAAGGTACGATACGACTTCTTTATTTAACACGGATTTATGAGTACATTTTGTATGTATATCAATTATCATTACCAAATTCATATATACACACACTCACAAAATAACTGTTTCATTCTTGAAAAAGGTTTTAAAACAACGGATTGATGATAAACGATACAGAATAAAGTTTTATTTTGAGTCGGCAAAACATGCAACATGTGAATACAGCTTTCTTAGTTAAAATTCAAATGTAATTCCATTTCAAAAGTCTTCTCAGTATACATGACATAGCATACAGGCGGGATACACAGACACGATCTAAAATATGTTTAACTACCGGTTAATACTATCACAAATAATTCGCGTAATGATCATATTTTAATTTTAGTATAACTCATTTATCACTGCGAAATTTACTCCCACTTGCATTGTATCTTTTCTGCTTTTTTGGCGTTTCATGAACGATGAAGGAAGTCAGTTGTGAATGAGAGCACCGCCAAAACTTGTCCAACGGTAAGACTGATTATCATACAGTTGCATGGTCGAGCCCCCATAGGAGCATTGTACCCAGACAGTTTCCCCGGCATCAAGCTGTACAAACACCTGACTACTAGAACAGGAATTATAGTCCTTATCATAATGTACACTTGCAATCAGGACTGAGCCTTCCTTCACTAACGTGAGAAAAGCATATTTGTCTGCAGTCGTACATGTGTGCATGGAGAACAAGTAGAGTCCCCGTGCTGGAGATGTGAACTTGCCAGTGGTGGAGCTGTAGCCGCTTCCGTGGTTGGTCTCCACTGTCTTGTAAACTATCATCTCACCTGTGGACAGACTGCTGGTCTGTGGAGAGCGGACGTGAAAGTATACCAGTGGAGAAGCGATTGGGTCTGAAATATGAATCGTTATATATTTATAAATATCAAAAATAGCGTTTGTGTGAGTGAGTTTTATTATTGTAAAGTTGACATTATTGTAACGAAATAACAAATTTTTGAGATTGTTTTCTCAAACGATAGAAAATAGCTAAGCAGATTAAAGATGTTAGTTTGATAACTCATATGTAACGTTTTGAAAAACAGCCCACCCTCCATATAGTGCTTACAACTATGTTTTTAGATGGTATAAATTGTTACTTTTGTGAACTAGCACTTAATAGCTCATTCCATAAATTCATATCAAACAAAGGATATCTGTATACTTCAATGTTCAATTATGTTACTAACACTTTCGGCAAAATTGCATTCCTGGTACCAATTTCAAATAATACTAAAGTTGATCTCTTTGACTTTTTGATGACGTTTTATCATTGTTACAACCGTTTCTGTTTACAATTTGCACACTTTTCTAGGTTTTACAAGTTGTAAGGTAGGGTTTCTATTTTAAGATAATTTCCTAAAGTGCATAGCCCTCCCAAATCGGGTGTTATTACTATAATTAAAATGGAATATGGAAGCGCATTGGAGTCACATTTGTTCCAACTGCATGATAGTTTGATTTGGTGTAGATTGGTCTTTTTAACATCAATAATAAAAAAACGTTTACAAAGGTTCTTATTTGAATTTATAAAAAAAACACACAAATAGAACTGTAAATCAAACAGAGTTTCTATTCGGAAATGATCTGGTAATGAAAAAATGAGGTTTCATATTAAACAAATTGTATGGTTTCTTAAGGGAATTCCCTACTGTATTTTTGATAAAGAAAAACGTTATGTCTTGCTGCCAAATA
Source organism: Mya arenaria (assembly GCF_026914265.1). NCBI lineage: Eukaryota > Metazoa > Mollusca > Bivalvia > Myida > Myidae > Mya > Mya arenaria. The sequence continues at coordinate 14,815,616 of NC_069131.1, read as the reverse complement.
TTAAGAAATGGTAAAGACCGATATTATACCATTGATATGCTGTTTATAAAACGCTAACATATTAAACACGCAGTGGGAAAGTCTTTGGACCGTCTTAAGCATATATATCTATATTTTGGACAAGGACACTTAGCCGGTTTGTATGCTCATGGATACAAGAACTTCTCTTGGTGTTCTAGGGCGTAGATTTGAAGATGAAAGGATCTTTTCGCATCAAATATGTTGTTTCTATTTTGGAATTGTTAAATACTTTTTTCTTAGGCTATTTATGGTTTTGATGGTAACTCATGCCTCTGTCATCGTTGAAAGAGCCAATAAATTTGATATCCTTCACATTGGAGTCCATTACTACGGGCATGCATATTTAAGTCAATAATTCCAAACTGGCTTTAAAGCTGCACTCTCACAGATATTGGACAGAGCCTTTATTGCGTAAATATCTGCAAATCAATTATATATTATTGATGAAAAAATTAGATCGTAGATTTTCATATTTCCGTTCGAAAATTAATGTTTAATGGCTTAAACGGTTTAAGAAAAATGCATTAAACACCAATTTTTGAACTTAAATATATTAAACATCTGCGATCAAAATGTTTGTCAGCAGTCTTTTATAATTGGTTTCCATGAATTTTTACAAAAAAATGGCTCAATCCAAGACAAAAAAAATAAATGTTGTCAAAACGTTCAATTTGAGAGAGTGCAGATTTAAGATAGCAAATACTCATTCATTACATTATTATAGCCTAATCCGGAGCAATTAGGTTTTTGTCAAATGAATGTCCAATTTTTTGTGCAATACCTTACGCTTACAATTTAACTGTGTTAATTGATATATTCTCATATTAGGAAAACCCTGACAACCTCTATTCGGTTTTTCAACATATTTGTTAAGAACGTTTAATTAATGTCAGAATATTAACACTGTTCAAACTAATGTGGGTCCATTAATATTATGCTCAATTGTAAGAAACACTCCGTTTTTAAACGTGGAAAGTATTAAAAGAAATGAAATAATGCAAATACGTGTTAACGGAGTTCCGATTGATATATTTTAAACAATCACATGCCACTAATGTCATAGAGCGGTCGAAGGATGCATTATGACACGTGTCAATGTTAACAAAAGATACAGGACCTTGAGTGATAGTCCGATTTTTTATCAATCGTTTGTCAAACCTAACCCAGCTTATTGGGACTTTCTTTGAGCATTATTACAAGACGTTCTGCTTGCTTTTGTTGATTCTTAAGGGCATCAACGGTTGCGTGTAAACGTTCGTTTTATTCATTGATCCGCGTCAGATCTTCCTCGACAGTTTTGCTCACAGCCTTGTTCTCCTTTAACACATTCTCAAAAGCGAACTCCATGCGAATCATTCTCTCGAGAACCTTTTCTTCGTAGTCGTATTTGGAGCACGCTGGACACGATGGCTCGGAGGCCACGGTCACGCTGACCAGTAACAACAGCTGAAATATTCCAGTCATTCTCTTTCAGTAGATGTTACTGTTAATTGACAGGTTTGCTGAATTTTCGCGAATGAGAAAATGACCGTTAAATATAATTAAGTGCAGCTATAGAATACTGAATGAATACCGTATTTTCTCAAATTGTCTTCATAGAAGTCAAAATGCTGCAAGGTTAAGCGTCGCTACGGAATGATACAAAGGGTTTTATTAGAACTATGTTTTGATGCGGGTGGTAGTATTTGAATGGAGTGGGATTTTGCAGATTCTGATTCCACGAGGCACTAGAATTCAAAATCTGCACATGTCCACGAGAGTCGAATACGACATTGCGGATCAAAACGCAATACTATTAACCGTTTAATTTTATACATTACTTGTTTTAGTCATTTAAAGGTACATGATTTAATTATGAATGTCATTTGAATGACGCATTGTTTTCTTTTCTGACGTCATTTTAACATTTCACATTGACACTTGTTAAAACGCGATGTCAACAGTTTGGAATACGGCCGTATTACACTGGAGTTGATTAAGGACAACTGTATTTTGCGATATGTATTGCCAGCGGATTTATGAGAACCAAGTACCATTTAAAAGGATTAATTTATTATCTCGTTAACTGGATCATCAACACATTGTTATTTTTTTTATTTGTTTACGATTACATGAAATCTAGGCTTAAGATTTTACCCGTACATTTCTAAATATACACTCGTGGTTCGTATTGTATAAACTAAACAACTAAGGCGATAGCAGACAATTATATTATGTAGGTGGTTATTGAACTTTATGATTGATATTTTGTTTTAAAACAAGTAGAATCAGTTTTAAACCATGTTTGGTTTCGCAAGTGCATCGTTGGTTTGAGTTAGTAACGACGGGATGTTTTATGCTGACGTGAACTGTAAAATTTAAAACCGGGCTTTCGTCTTACCATTTCAGATTTACTTTAGCAATATTACGGTAGTTGCAATGTGCGTGAAAAAGTTTATACCAGAAACTGAATAAGTATTCCCCACCCAAGATAAAAAGATTACTGCATGTTGCAGGCCTGCAATGTTGGTATAAACAGATATATAGAAGCTGCGGCAAGCAGGAATTGGGTCATAATGTCCTAATGTCTTGAATTCCATCAGTTTCAGTTATATATATATATTATAGTTTGATTATTGATATTTGATATCTTTAAAAATAAAAAAATAAAATATTTTTTAAACATACACCCATTACCTTTAGTGCACATATTATATGAGGAAACAGCAGTTATGTTGTCATTAACACCAAAGTATTACGTCATTTGGTGGGTGAAATTACGTCGTATTTAATATACGACCCATTTTTGCTTGTCGCGGTTCGATGTGTCATATGCAGATGGGCGTCTGGTTATCATTTATCCCGAATGAAATATCTAGCAAAAAGAATGTTGATCTGGCATTTAATGATAAAAAGTGATAAAGCACCTCTGTTAAGCGTCAACATGTGTGATACATATTCAAAACACGTCTAACGTTGCAATTATGATGTTCTTTAGAGCTGATATGTCCGTTTTTTACCTAAGAAGATCTTTCTTCTAGAAAGTATTTGTTGATAGCGTTGCCGTACAAAACCCATGAGTGTTTCCGCATTGGGTTTAACCAACAAAAACTGTGAAAATGTTTTGAATAAAAACCTGAGGACTGTAAGAAAAGAAACTAGTCGCGCGATTGCCTTTGACCGCGTAATCTTGATAAAGATATTTTGATGAGTGTGTGGTCTGTTTGTGGTGTTTGACCGTGTCTCCCGTTCAGTGTCGTTTCGGTCTTTATCTGGTGCCCCTTAACAGGGCTGATATTTGACGTTTTGAATACTACTCCCTGTAGTTTTCATTGTTTTTTGAGGTTGTAAACTTACCTTTAGTATGATTCTTTCCTTGTTATTTGAAGCCTTGTTTAATTCAGAAACATATTTCCGAGATAAGCATATGATTAACTTCGTTAAAAATACGTGAACAAGTCAAATGATGTATGCAAACAACGGTCAATAACGATTTAATTGAAAAGTAAATCTCAACGTTTATTGTATGTATTAAATATGTGTATTGATTATGTCACAGTTTCAATCTGATTATTTTGATTTAAAGGCTTTGTTATAATTAAGTGGAGAAGTTGAACAGTTTATAACAAATGTGTGAGATAGATAGTGATAATATGCGTGTGAAGTACGGAAGTATACCAAAAAGAAAAATATGAAAGAAGCTTTGGTAGGATGTGCATATAGGTTTTGTGCTTAACAACCGGTCATTTTGTTTAATTGATCCCATATTGACGATTGATCTTTTCTTGTCACGTTGACACTTTACTTGATTTTTCGACGCTTTGCCACCGGTGTAGTGCTTGTAGATGTTAGGCGTATGATAAGTTGACCGTGGTGTTATAGTTTTGTCGATAATAAATATATTATTTCTCAACCCTTTCGACATAAAAACAGGAATCAAACGATGAACAATCGTTTCAACTGGCTATCACGGTACCTTAAAATCGCTTTGCCGTTAGGCCGCCAACTTCAAGCCGATTAACCGCTAAGCCATCGGACCAACATTGATAAAAAGTATAAAAATGTTGGATAAAAAAACTAATGAAAGTAAGAATACAAACTTGTCTTGATTACATGCTTAAACAATAATTTTAACTCTATACCCAATGTATTGGAGTTAAAAACGGCAAATGATCTCTAATTATCAAAACAAGTTCAGCAAAAAGAAGTCAAAGCTTATTGTTTTCATTTTAATTAATGTAGTTGTTAATGACATTGCTTCGGCGTATTCAATAAAATATAAGTCTACTAATTTCATGCCGCTAGGGTAAACAAAGCTTACTATACGGCGATAGGCTCCCAAGCCTCCAACTCGCGCCATGCAACAAAGTTCCAAAAATACATATTGTTCGGGTTACCCGACCCTACCGTTTATATAGTCAGATAGTAGAATCATATTTTTAAGTTAGACGTGTTTTCAAATCAATACATACACACGTATATTTTGAAAAATCAACCTTTAATTACTTACTAAATAATACATCTATGGAAAATATTACTGATAACAAGGTTGTAACCGTGTATTTCATAGTGAGAACGCACATATATTATATGGCTGGTTGACCTACACAACGTTGTGTTTAGGCCCGTTACAATGAGGGTCAAGAATATTGTATACTAACGATGCGTTAATTACGTTTTCTGAAATTATAATTGATGTGTTTCCCTGTTCAAGCAAGACATTATATGTATTATTTTTTTACAACTTGGAAGTTATTTAGAAAGTAATTAATGTTAATTTTACTGTAAATTAATTCTCAGCATGCTTATTCACGTTAGTAAAAAATTAAACACATTGTTATAACTTACCATGTTTGTAAAAACGAAAGAATTCGCTGAAAATTATTCATGATTTTGCTGCACGGCTATTATTGAGTTGAGGATCAATGCTGCAATGTATCTGCTGTTGTTGTATTGTTGTTGTTGTTTTGAGGTTTTTTTGTTTACAAAGCCATAGTATTATCATAGACTTGGCCACGTCGACTTGCAAAACTTTAACGTTTGCTCTAACTTGATGTATTGTTTAGATATTCAGAGGTACATAGTTTACCAGGGACAGAAATGACATGTGTAAATAGGCTTATAACCCGATATTTCAATTGTTGCGGAGTTGGGCAAAATGTTTCGCACGGAGTACAATATTGTTCGAGGTATTGACATAAAACATACTATTGTAGCTTTGCTCCCGTTTTGATGAAAAAATTCTAGCAAACTTTTCGGCATGCCGCGTAGTTGATATTATTCATCTTGCACATGTTGGCATGACGGCTGGACTGCATTTACTTCTTTTAACACGTGTCCAGCACGAAATGAACATCATCATCATTGAAATTGTAGAAATATTATCAGTTGTTGCAGCAAAAGTTATTATTCTAGTTGTAGTAGAAGTCGTTTAAATATTACTTTGTAAATATCAGTATACAAAAAAAGTTTTCAAACATTACATAGATGCTGACATTTTTTTTATTGCATACGGCCTGTGTTCATTGACTTTCTAAAAAATAAAATACATAAACTGTTGCACGTTTCACATTGCCAACATTGATTTCAGTCAAAAACAGAATTTCAAGATCAATAAAGATGTACACGTTTGTCATGAAATCTATTATTTCTACATATTGCCATTCCATTTGACCTATAGATCTGTTTCCAAGACATTTTGCTTATAAGATGAAAATTATTATGATACAAGAATTGTCTTGCAATGGCTAACAGTTTAATGAACCAATCACAGGCATAACTCGAGAAATGTTTTTTTTTATTTCTGCCAAACCATTGAAATATACAATTAAAAGTTTCAAAACCAAAGGTACGATACGACTTCTTTATTTCACACTGATTTATGAGTATATTTTGTACGTATATCATTTAACATTACCAAATACATATATACACACACTCACAAAATAACTGATTTATTCTGGAAAAAATCTTTAAAACAACGGATTGATGATACACGATACAGAATAATGTTTTATTTTGAGTCGGCAAACATTCAACATGTGAATAGAGCTTTCTTAGTTAAAATACAAATGTAATTCCATTTCAAAAGTATTCTCAATATAAATAACATAGCATACAAGCGGTATACACAGACACTATCTAAAATATTTTTAACTAGCGGTAAATGCTAACACAAATAATTCGCGTAATGATCATATTTTGATTTTAATATAACTCATTTATCACTGCGAAATTTACTCCAACTTGCATTTATCTTTCTGCTTTTTGGCGTTTCATGAAGAACGTCAGTTGTGAATGAGAGCACCGCCAAAACTGGACCAACGGTAAGGATGCTGCTCATACAGTTGTATGTTCGAGCCCCCATTGGAGCATTGTACCCAGACAGTTTCCTCGGCATCAAGCTGTACAAACACCTGACTACTAGAACATGTATAATAGTCCTTATCATAATGTACACTTGCAATCAGGACTGAGCCTTCCTTCACTATCGTGAGAAAAGCATATTTGTTTGGAGCCGTACATGTGTGCATGAAGAACAAGTAGAGTCCCCGTACTGGAGATGTGAACTTGCCAGTGGTGGAGCTGTAGCCGCTTCCGTGGTTGGTCTCCACTGTCTTGTAAACTATCATCTCACCTGTGGACAGGCTGCTGGTCTGTGGAGAGCGGACGTGAAAGTATACCAGTGGAGAAGCGATTGGGTCTGAAATATAAATCGTTATATATTTATAAATATCAAAAATAGCGTTTGTGTGAGTGAGTTTTATTATTGTAAAGTTGACATTATTGTAACGAAATAACAAATTTTTGAGATTAGAACGATAGAAAATAGCTAAGCAGATTAAAGATGTTAGTTTGATAACTCATATATAACGTTTTGAAAAACGACCCACTCTCCATATAGTGCTTACAACGATGTTTTTTGTTGGTATAAATTGTTACTTTTGCAAGCACTTAACAGCTCATTCCTTAAATTCATATCAATCAAAGGATATCTGTATAATTCAATTTTCAATTACGTTACTAACACTTTAGGCAAAATTTTAATTTCATTCCTGGTCCCAATTTCAAATAATACTAAAGTTGATCTCTTTGAATTTTTGATGACGTTTTATCATTGTTACAACCGTTTCTGTTTACAATTTGCACACTTTTCTAGGTTTTACAAGTTGTAAGGAAGGGTTTCTATTTTAAGATAATTTCCTAAAGTGCATAGCCCTCCCAAATCGGGTGTTATTACTCTAATTAAAATGGAATATGGAAGCGCATTGGAGTCACATTTGTTCAAACTGCATGATAGTTAGATTTGGTGTAGATTGGTCTTTTTAACATCAATAATAAAAAAAAAAACATTTACAAAGGATCTAATTTGAATTTATAAAAAACACACAAATAGAACTGTAAATCAAACAGAGTTTCTATTCGGAAATGATCTGGTAATGTAAAAATGAGGTTTCATATTAAACAAATTGTATGGTTTCTTAAGGAAATTCCAAACCGTATTTTTGATAAAAAAAACTTAATAAATAATATGGTTGTTCGGTTAGCGTAGTGGTTAGCGCACTCGCTTCTCACCTAGGCGACCCGGGTTCGATTCCCGGCTCGGGCGCATGTGAGTTTGGTTCGTGGTCACCAAGCCGGACAAGTGGGTTTTCTCCGGGTTCTCCGGTTTCCCCCACAACACAAGACCACACTCTCGCGTAAAATCGTGCCAGCGAGAGTGATTAATATAATGTTTTAATAACTTGTTTCACAATCGTTGTAAAATAAATATGTTTAAACTAAACTAATAAATAATAAATAATTAATTAAGAAAAGCCAAGTATTAAGAAATGGTAAAGACCGATATCATACCAATGATAATTATGCGGTTTATAAAAAGCTAACATATTTAACACGCCGTGGGAAAGTCTTTGGACCGTCTTAAGCAAATATCTATATTTTGGACAGGGACACCTAGCCGGCTTGTATGCTCATGGAAACAAGAACTGCTCTTTGTGTTCTAGGGTGTAGGTTTGAAGATGAAAGGATCTTTTCGCATCAAATATGTTGTTTCTAGATACTATTTTGGAATTGTTAAATACTATTTTCTTAGGCTATTTATGGTTTTGATGGTAACTCATGACTCTGTCATCGTTGAAATAGCCATTAAACTTGATATCCTTAACATTTTAGGCTATTACTATTAACCTTACACGGGCATATTTAAGTCGGTAACTCCAAACAGGCTTTAAAGCTGCACTCTCACAGATATACCATGTTAACAACTTTTTTTCTTTTTTTTTCTTGGACAGGGCATTTTTTGCGCAAATATCTGCAAATCAATTATATATTATTGCTGAAAAAATTAGATCGTAGATTTTCATATTTCCGTTCGAAAATTTATGTTTTATGGCTTAAACGGTTTAAGAAAAATGCATTAAACACCAATTTTTGAACTTAAATATAAAACAAATGCGATCAAAATTTTGTCAGCAGTCTTTTATAACTGGTTTCCATGATTTTTTTCAAAAAATGGCTCGTTCCAAGACAAAAAAAATAAAAGTTGTCAAAACGTTCAATTTGAGAGAGTGCAGATTTAAGATGGCAAATACTCATTCATTACATTATTATAGCCTAATCCGGAGCAATTAGGTTTTTGTCAAATGACTGTCCCATTTTTTGTGCAATACCTTACGCTTACAATTTGACCGTGTTAATTGATATATTCTCATATTAGGAAAACCCTGACAACCCCTATTCGGTTTTTCAACATATTTGTTAAGAACGTTTAATTAATGTCAGAATATTCACAATGTTAAAACTGATGTGGGTCCATTAATATTATGCTCAATTGTAAGAAACACTCCGTTTTAATACGTGGAAAGTCTTAAAAGAAATGAAATAATACAAATACGTGTTAACGGAATTCCGTTCGATATATTTTAAACGATCACATGCCACTAATGTCATAGAGCGGTCGAAGGATGCATTATCAAACGTGTCAATGTTAACAAAAGATACAGGACCTTGAGTAATAGTCCGATTTTTATCAATCGTTTGTCAAACCTAACCCAGCTTATTGGGACTTTCTTTGAGCATTATTACAAGACGTTGAAAGTGTGACTCACGGTCTTAATAATTTGAATAAGCCTAAACTGTTTCAATTCGAAATAATATTATTTTCATGAGTATTCTTGAGTGTTTTGGTAGGCATACAACTTTATTTTTTAATGCGCAAAAGTTAAAACCTGAACTTACCTTTTATTACATTGAAGGCGGCAATAGTTTGTTCTAACGTAGTGTTAGAATCGGAAACTATCTTCTCCAGTGTGCTGGACTGGTTTCTCTCAACTTCCTCCATGAGCGAAACCAGTCTGCGTTCTGCTTGCTCTTGTTGATTCTTAAGGGCATCAACGGTCGCGTGTAAACGTTCGTTTTCTTCTTTGATCCGCGTTAGATCTTCCTCGACAGTTTTGCTCACAGCCTTGTTTTCCTTTAACACATTCTCAAAAGCGAACTCCATGCGAATCATTCTCTCGAGCACCTTTTCTTCGTAGTCGTATTTGGAGCACGCTGGACACGATGGTTCGGAGGCCATGGTCACGCTGACCAGTAACAACAGCTGAAGTATTCCAGTCATTCTCTTTAAGTAGATGTTACTGTTAGTTGACAGGTTTGCTGAATGTTCGCGAATGAGAAAATGACCGTTAAATATATTTAAGTGCAGCTATAGTATACTGAATGAATACCGTATTTTCTCAAATTGACCTCATAGAAGTCAAAATGATGCAAGGTTAAGCGTCGCCACGGAATGATACAAAGGGTTTTATTAGAACTATGTTTTGATGCGGGTGGTAGTATTTGAATGGAGTGGAATTTTGCAGATTCTTATTCCACGAGGCACTAAAATTCAAAATCTGCACAAGTCCAAGAGAGTCGAATACGACATTGCGGATCAAAACCCAATACTATTAACCGTTTAATTTTATACATTACTTGTTTTAGTCATTTAAAGATACATGATTTAATTATAAATGTCATTTTAATGACGCACTGTTTTCTTTTCTGACGTCATTTTAACATTTCACAATGACACTTGTTAAAACGCGACGTCAACAGATTGGAATACGGCCGTATTGCGCTGGAGTTGATTAAGGACAACCGTATTTTGCGATATGTATTGCCAGCGGATTTATGAGAACCAAGTACCATTTAAAAGGATTGATTTATTATATCGTTAACTGGATCATCAACACATTGTTATTTATTTTTATTTTTTCACGATTACATGAAATCTAGGCTTAAGATTTTGCCCGTACAATTCTAAACATGCCCTCGTGGTTCGTATTGGATCAACTAAACAGCTAAGGCGATGGCCGACAATTATATTATGTAGGTGGTTATTGAACATTATGATTGGTTTCGCAAGTGCATCGTTGGTTTAAGTTATTAACGACGGGATGTTTTATGCTGAGGTGAACTGTAAAATTTAAAACCGGGCTTTCGTCTTACCATTTCAGATTTACTTTTAGCAATATTACGGTAGTTGCAATGTGCGTGGAAAAGTTTATACCAGAAGCTGAATAAGTTTTCCCCACCCAAGATAAAAAGATTACTGCATGTTGCAGGCCTGCAATGTAGGTATAAACAGATACATAGATATATAGAAGCCGCGACAAGCAGAAATGGGTCATAATATGTAATGTCTTGAATTCCATCAGTTTCAGTTCGTACTATATGTATTTATTATAGTATAAGCAACCTATTTGAAATCTTTAAAAATAAAAATATAAATATGTTTTAAACATACACCCTTTACCTTTAGTACACATATTATATAAGGAAACAGCAGTTATGTTGTCATTAACACCAAAGTATTACGTAATTTGGTGGGTAAAATTATGTCGTATTTACTAAACGACCCATTTTTGCTTGTCGCGGTTCGATGTGGCATTTGCAGATGGGCGGCTGGTTATCATTTATCCCGAATGAAATATCTAGCAAATATCTAGCAAATAGAATGTTGATCTGACATTTAATGATAAAGCACCTCTGTTTAGCGTCAACATGTGTGATTTACATTCAAAACACGTCTGACCTTGCAATTATGATGTTTAAAAGAGCTGATATGTCTGTTTTTTTACCTAAGAAGATATTTCTTCTGGGATGTATTGGCTGATAGCGTTGTCATCCATAAACCATGAGTGTTTCCGCATTGGGTTTAACCAACAACAACTGTGAAAATATTTTAAAAACAAGCCTGACGTCTCTAAAAATGAGAAAGTCTCGTGACTAGTCTCGTAAAGCTATATTGATGAGTGTGTTGTCTGTTTGTGGTGTATGTACGTTTGTGTCTCTCGGTCAGTGTCTCCCTTCACCTTGTGCCTCTAAACAGGGTTCAAAGTTGACGTTCTAGATACTGGGCTTGTTCCTGTAGATGTCATTGTATTATTAACCTCATAAACTTAACATTGGTATGCTTCTATCTTTATTGGTTTAAACCATATGCATTTCAATAAAAACATTTTCGAGATAAACAAAGTTAAACATAATCAAAAGATTTACATTGGGAACAAAGCGTAAAAAGTACAAAAGTGATATATAAGCACACAATAAAATAATCACGGTATAGTTGAGAAGGAAGCCTTTAATCTTATAATATGCCTTGATTATATCACTCTTCCAAGCTGCTTAAATTCGTTTTAACTTGTTTATAAATCTAGAAAATCAAACAAGAATATGTTAATCAAGCGACACTACGAAATGTCATGGGTAGTGAATGAATAACCAACATATTATTAAACTCATAACAGTCATAAACTTTAACTTTGTCTTCTGAAACTATTTAATTTGCATTGCAGATTTCGTTTCACTGATCGAATTAATACCGACATCGAGATTATAAAATGAAATATTAGAACACAAATCTTTGCAAACCGTATAAAACATAGCAGTATTTGCCTGAGCCCGAAGAAGTAGTAGTGTAGAAGTGGTAGTAGTAGTAGTAGTAGTAGTAGTAGTAGTAGTAGTAGTAGTAG